>NC_090238.1:15775591-15928091 GCF_024489055.1 Chanodichthys erythropterus | reverse complement strand
AACTGCATTTATTTGAAATGGTAATCTTTTGTAACAATGAAAAAGTCTTTGTCACTTTTAGTCAATTTAATGTGTCCTTGCTGAATAAAAGTATTCATTTCCTTTAAAAAAATAAATAAAATCATACTGACCCCAAAGTTATGAGCTGTAGTGTATAGGTAAATGTTAAAATATCACAATTTGTCCCTAATAGCCACATACCAAGTTAGGGCTGTCAAACGATCAATCGCGATTGATCGCATACCAAATAAAAGTTTGAGTTTGCCTAATATATGTGTGAGTAATGTGTGTAATTAATATGTATATATAAATACACACAAATTAATGTATACATTTAAGAGAAATGTTATTTATGTACAAAAAATGTATTTATATATAATAGAAATTATATAAAAATATAAATAAATACATATATTTCTCAAATATATACATGGATGTGTTTGTATTTATATATACATAATAATTACACACAGTACACCCACATATATTTGGCAAACTCAAACTTTTTTTTTGTATGCGATTAATCGTGATTAATCGTGATTAATCATTTGACAGCCCTATACCAAGTATTTACCAAACCATACTGAAACCACAAAGCAAAGCAAACCGTGAGAAATCAGACCCGTTACCGCTTGTGCAAACATGTCTTATGGGAATAGGATTTATGCATTTGACAAAAAAAAAAAAAAAAAAAAAAAACACACGCACACACACACAAAATGTAGCTAGTTAACCATGCTAAACTAAAGACTGAAGAATAAATCTCATTATTCATATAAGCTAAGAGACATTTTTTTAAGAATTTAAAAGGAAGGGATTTGTGTATATCACCTCTGCCTGGACCCATAAACTGTGGTGAGAGTCGAGGGGGGCCGTCCATTAGTGTAGGAGGGGACAGGAAGGCCCGTGTTTCTGAGGATGGTCGGCCAAGAGGAGAGGGTCCATATGGAGATCTTTCACCTTTGAGATGGGGAAATGCATGTCATGTTTAATACCATTTTAAACATAGAGATACATGTACTATGCAAGGGAAATGCAGAGAATCTGACCTCTAAATAAAGGTCTGCCCTCTCGTACATCCTTTTCAAGAATATCGACTTTAAATTGGGCATCAGTCAGCCTGCAATTGTAAACACATTAATATATGGATAAATACTGCTTCTCTTGTATATAAAACACTAAAGTAAAGTACTCTCTAGCCAATCTCACTTCTGGCGGAGGTGAGCGTTTTCTCTCTTGACATCAGCCAGGTCTCGATCCGCTGCCCTTGCGGCTAGCTATAACACAAGAATAGAAAGAGTTTCAGACACAACATACATCTGTAAGCTACTGACGACTGATATGGATCAAACTTAAGTGGTCTGAAAATAACTTACCCAGTTATCATGAGCCTTTTTCTCATGAGAAGTAATCTGGTAGAGAAAAAAAAAAAAGAAAAATGCATATAATAAATATTAATTTATAAAAACAGGATATTATAAATTATCAGTTTTTGAAAATTTTAAAGATTACAGCTTTTGAATCACTCTCGACATTACAGTAACGGCAAGAAATTAGGGCTGTGATATTTTAGTGCATTTCTTTCCTTCTCAGCAGTGCGCATTCGTTCCACCCCAAAAGTCCAAACTTAACGTCTAAACCAGCTAGATGAGTTATTGTCATAAAATACAGTCTGCTGTTGCTAAACTGTAAGATGTACTCAATAATGAAAAGAGTTATTAAAACTGCATTAAGCCACAAAAGTGTACAGTGGCTTTCTGTGCGTGCACTCAGAGATGGAGTGACACACAGACAAGCGCAGTGAACTCTGAGCATTAGGGTTCGCACATACATAGTTAAATAAACACAGAAATATGCCCAAATGCCCAGCTTGGTGAGTATTCTCTTAATCATCATTGGTTATGTCTTAAGTGAACATAAACAGTTGGGAAATAAGTTGCATGTAAAACAGTATATTGGATCTGTGCATTCAGTCTTAAAGTGACAGGAGCCTAATATTCCTGCTGTCACAAAAGGGTTAGTTCAGCCAAAAATGAAATTTCTGTCATTAAGTACTCACCAACTTGCCGTTCCACACCCGTAAGACCTTCGTTCATCTTCGGAACACAAATTAAGATATTTTTGATGAAATCTGAGGGTATCTCATCCACATAGGCAGCAACGTCCTTGTAGCTTTTGACGTCCAGAAAGGTAGTTGAAAACGGTTAAAATAGTCGACGTGACTGCAGTGGTTCAACCTTACTGTTTTGAAGTGACGAGAATACTTTTTGTGTGGAAAAACAAAACAAAAATAACAACTTTATTTAACAATTTGAACCGTTGTCATATGTAGTGAACTCAGTGCAGGCTTCCTTGTTTACGTCCGAATGCCAACTCAGTATTGGCCGAGGCTTAACATGTGAGCAGGACGACACATGCTTGTGTGTAATGTAGTGATCGACCGATGTATCGGTTTACCGATATTTTTCCCGATATTTAAGCATTTTTCCATAATCGGGTATCGGTTTTGTAATATCAGATTCGCCGATTTACGTCACCATCTTGTGGCCGTTTTGAGACTTCCTCCGTCTGAGGAGATCAGTCAACAACAACTCAGTGCACAGGTAAAGTATATGTTCTACTTGATTTGCTTTAATTAATCAACTTTATTTAACATAACAGACATGCACAAATGAGATCTGAGTCTGAGACATAAATTCCTGATATAGTTAATTTATGCAGCTTGTTTCTAAACAATTGAGACGAACTCATTGAGTCACGTAGTGTAATTCGTCATGTCCTGCCCGTAACTTTACATGAATTAAATAAAACAGACATGAATGAGTGCATGTTGAAAATAAAAGCGCTGAATTTAATTCTCTATCTGTTGTATTTGCTCACCGTTAGTCTAGAAGAAAAAGTTCGTTCATATTGCTTAGCAACTGACGGATGATCAGGAGGCTTAAGCACGGCCACTGAATGAAACTTTTGACAAGATTATCTTGTTTAAACACCCTAGATTATATTATCATTTACTACATAATTATTTCGCTAATACACATATAAATATAGCCTACCGCTTTGTGGAAATTAATTATTTATTATCTCCATGCGCGATCGCGGTTGATTAAGTTATAGTCAAACAGCACTTTGTCAGTTGGCATTTCATGATTTAACGTTAGATTAAATTTAGATCATAAAATGCCAACTGACAAGTGCTGTTTAACGTTATTAGATTATATAATCATTTGATTTACTACATAACCATTATTTAGTTAATACAAATCTAAATAAAAGCAGCTCTGTGGAAATTATTTAGTATCTCCACACGCGATCGCGGTTGAGTAGCCCAATTTATAGTTTTGTGTAAATGCACAGATAAGTTACAGCACTTTGTCAGAAAGCATTTCATGATCTAGACCGACAAAACATAATAATTAATAACACTAGTTGGAAGATGCAATGATGTATGCTGTTTTGTTTGTTACATTCCTGACAATGTTATATATTCCAGCTAATATTATTCAGTAAAGTTTTTTTTTTTTGTATGCAAGGAGGGAGTGATTGTTATAAATTAAATGGTTTGTTCAGCTCATTTGTGTTGTAATAATTGTCAAAAACAGAAGTATAACAGTAAATAAATATCGGTTCTGCATATCGGTTATCAGGTACATAAACATGCAAATAATCGGTATCGGTATCGGTAATAAAAAATCAATATCGGTCGATCACTAGTGTAATGCTGACACAGGATCTGGCCAATAATGAACCGGCATTCGGACATAAACAAGGAAGCCTGCACTGAGTTCACTATATATGACAACGGTTGAAATTGTTGAATAAAGTTGTTATTTTTGTTTTGTTTTTGCGTACAAAAAGTATTCTCGTCGCTTCATAACATTAAGCTTGAACAACTGTAGTCACGTCGACTATTTTAACCATATTTTTAACTACCTTTCTGGAGGTGAAAAGGTACAATGACATTGCTGCCTATGTGTGGATTAGATACCCTCGGATTTCATCAAAAATATCTTAATTTGTGTTCTGAAGATGAATGAAGGTCTTACAGGTTTTTAATGACATGAGGGTACGGTAGAGGATTAGGGCCAAGCAATAATAAAAAAAATAAAACCATCTCGGGATTAAAGTTGTTAAATTTCATAAAAAAAGTCGAGGTAAAATGTCGTTAAATTAAGAGAAAAACTCGTCACAGGCGACGACTGAAGAACCTTTACCGCTATAAATCATGTAGAGAGGCTGTAACTCAAGTGTGTCACCTGATTCTTATAAGCCTGTGAAGTCCGGTCCAGTTCCTCCTCTAGGTCTTTTGCTCGCTGTCTGTTTAAACATAGTGAAAGAAACTATAATGTAAACTTCCTGTTTTGGTGAACGTCCATCTTGCATCATGTTTCCTGCCCTTCTTAGAGCACATTTCCTTTGATTTTATCACATACTCAAACATACTTAACTTGACTTCCTCGTGTGTGCTAAACAACTTGCTCTCACCTATAAGTGATGAGCTCCTCTGCAGTGAGACTGATCTTTTTGCCTGCCTTGTTGAGCTTCTCCTCCTTCTGTGAGCGCTCCTTCTCCTCCACCGTCAACATCCTGACCAGAGTTTAAGAAACAATTGAATTATTAGCATCACTGTGCAAAGACACTGAGTACAAGATGAAGTTTGTGTTTTATGATGAAGTTTGTGAGCTTCTGTGCTCCGGTCCAAACCTGTGTAGTTTGAGTTCATTCTCTTGGTACATCTCTGTCATGATCTGAAGTTTCTGCTGGAGCTTCTGGCTTTCACTAGAATAGTTGGCACTCTCTGATTCCAACACCTCCTTCTGTTCCTCAAGTTGTTTGATCCCCTCTGAATACAGAAAAACATTCATTTTGAGTCTAAATGATAGTGTTTGATATAATCAGGGCAAAGCAAATCAGCTCCACCTGTATTGCTCATCACAATATTTGCATAGCAGGTGCTTTCCTAGGAAAAAAAAAAAAAAAACTTGTAGGAAAGATCTGTTGACCATTTGCTTTTGGTCATTCTGAGTCAGAGCAAGACTGAAAAGCAGAGGAGACCGTGCTTTTGTGGTTGCTGCCAAAAACTATGGAATAATTTGCCTCTGTATATTTTTAGGCATTGTCTAAATCTAGACTTAAAACCTATTCTTATCCTATGGTGTTTAACACAGTACAAGAGCTGTTAAATGTTGTGTTTTATGCATTTCACATGTTTTATTGTGACCCTGTGTTGTACACCAACTGTTTTCTTAAACTCACTTTATAAATAAATTTGAATTTAAAAAGCAATTACATTATGATGCAGGATAAGAATACAAATCAACCAGAAACAAAATCGTAAGGTGCCTAATGTATGAATGGGTTACATCGTCTTTCTACAACCTATCAAAACTATTTTAATCAACAAAATAATATATCAAATTAAAAGGTTCATGCATCTTAAAACCTGTTTAAGCTCTTGTGGAACCAAACGGCTTACCTTGGAGATCTTCTTTGGCTTTAATTTCATCTGCGAGTTTGGCGAACACCTTGTTTTTGTCCTCTTCCATGGACTTCAAGTCTGCACTCATCTGTGACAAAGAGGAGGATTCTATTAGTATTCTGGATGTAGACAGGCGTTATTCATTTAATCCAACACATAAGGATTGTGCTTCAAAACCTAGAGAGTCGCCATCCTAGACAGCATGTTTGGAAGTCATATGCGCTATTTAGGTGGTACACTATTTTTGAGACAACCAGGATGTGAGAAGGAATACCTTGGCTGCTTCAATGAGTTTCTGTACTTTTTGCTTCTTATGGAACTCTGCAAACATAACACAGTTCATGAGACAATACTTCAAGACCTGACTTAAAAACAGACTAACAATATTCCCAAGTGAACCACAAGAGTTTAACCTGAACTGTCACCATTCTCATTTCCAGCTGTATTAGTGCTGCCATCAACGCTGCTCTCGTCCTCAGAATCCCAATCTCGCATCTTCAAAAGGCACTCTGTCAGTGACTGATATAAGAAAAAACAAAGAAAAACAGATTTTTAGAAATTCAGTTTTACTAACAATGCAGTTTTGGGCACAAAACTGTGTGGACAGACTGATATATCATTTTGTTTATGGATGTGAGAAAAGTTTGATTACATATTGTAAATAATATATTAGAGCTGCACAATTCTAGATCATTTGAGAATCAAAATTTTTGTTGTTGTTTAAAATACAGTTTAAAATTACTGGTGTAATAATGTAATTGATACAATCTTTATTTGAAGTGTCAAGTTACTTTCAAAAGGTGATTTACTCTATTTTGATTGATTATATTCAAACTATATTCAACCTTTTATTATTATATTCAAACTTTTATCCCAGTATCCCAGTGATGATTTGAATAATTGTAACACAGAAATAATGATACTATGTGGTTGAATAGGCTGCTTGTGAAGGTGTTTCATACCTATACATAACAACTGCTCTCTCTGGATCAGCGGCAGCGCCAACAAAGATTTAAATGTTTCGCTGTTATCGTACTTGTCAAGGGTTAATAGACAGTGAACTGTTGCCATTTAGGAATACTATTTTGTGTTTAAATCGAGATTGTGATCTTTTAACGATTAATCATGCAGCTCTATAATATATTTATTTATTTTCCACAGTTTTGTGTACATCTAAATTTTATCTAACTTCATTATATCACAAACACTACTGTTACCATTTTTTGTTTTAAATGAAATTCATCATTTTATTCAGCAAAAGTGATAGTAAAGACTTTCACATTGTTATAAAAATATTTCAAATAAACGCTGTTCTGTTTTCAACATTGATGATAATAATAAATGTTTCTTGAGCAGCAAATCAGCATATTAGAATGATTTCTTAAGGATCATGTGACACTGAAGACTGGAGTAATGATGATGAAAATTCAGCTGTCATCACAGAAATAAATTATATTTAAAAAACAAATTACAATAGAAAACAGTTCTTTGAAGCTGCTGTCTGTAACTTTTTTGTGTTCAAGATTTACAAAAATTATATAATGACAGAGTACATTATGAATCCATTTTCCAAACCGTGTTTTTGTCCTATCCTGAATCACAATGCCACGCCTACAATAAGTGCTTATATTCGGACTATTTAGACTGGTTTGGGTCGTATCACTGCAGAGTAGCACGATACCTGCGTGACTCGTCATAGACATAAACAGCGAGAAGTACAGTAGCTCTGACTACAATGTTCTTCCACAAAACGCATCCATTTTTGTTTATTAACTGCTAGAGCACCAAAAGCTACAGCCTGCAGCTTTAAAATTGTTATACGCTGCCCTCCAAAAGTTTGGAAACACCCCTGGCAAAGTGTGGTTTTGGACGATATCAGCATAAATCCTTATTTTTTGGGGCAAATACATTAAAGTATCTTGACATTATCATTGAAGACCAGCAGTAATAATATTCGTTTTGATTACATAATAATGGCAATATATACATGTCAAAGTCAGACATTCCCCTTTGCCAGCTGTTTAAACTTGGCCCAGGTTTGTAAAAGATTTTTGGGTCAGCACACCTTAATAGCTTCAACAATTGATTGCCAATTAAGTTTAGAATACAATGAACCAATCAGAACCCAGTTTAGGTCAGATAGCTGCTAATGGTGGATATTTTGAGGAATCGAAAATTACATTTTTTTCTACGTATAAACTGTTTATGAAATAAAATATGTTTTCGTAGTTTGTGTTGTCCCTTATCAGTGCAAAATTATCACAAATTAAAAAGGATTCATGGCAATATTGCCCAAAACCCCAATTTTCTAGGGCGTTTCTAAATTTTTGGAGGGCAGTGTAATATTTCACAATATTAAGGTTTTTACTGGTTTTTTTTATAATAAATAAGTGCAGCCTTGATGAGTATAACAATTTCTTTTAAAATCATTTTTAAAAAAAATCTTAATTTCAAGCTTTAGAACAGTAGTGTATATATTGGCATCGGGACAAGCCATTGATAAACCCATAATAGTCAACTACTAGTCTGGTGTCGATGTGTTTTTACCTTGATGCGTTCATCTTTATTAGTGCAGTCCTCCAGCATGCCAGAATGAGATCTTTCACACATTTTCATCTCCTCCTCCAGCTCACCGAGACGTTCACCCCAGCCCTCTGCTTCTTGCACCAGCTGTAGTGGTGATGGGTATATATGCACTCATGATAAGTAAAACGTCTTGCATTACAGTGATTTTATTCCAGTTATGGAGTGATGGTAAAGCTTGGAAAAATATAAATTTTCCTCTCCAAACTAAACACACACATCTCACCTGTGCTTTACTCTCGAGCAGCATTGCATGTTCTTCTTTGGCCGCCTGCAGGTTTTTCTGTAGTCTCTCTGTGTTGATCTCATGGATCTTCAGTGTTGTGTTGTCCTGCACATGAAAATCCATTTTACAGTATAGAATAACAAATGACAATTATTGAAGAATATGACTGAAATCTGCATCATATACATAGTCAATACCTGTTCTAACTGTGACTTTCGTTCTTTAGCCTCCTCTTCTAAATTACTTAAAATCTGTTCGAGTTCAGCAAGCTGTAAATCAGATATAAAAGCCGTTAAGACAGATTTAAGCAACATAAGCATGAAAATCAGGGTGACTATTGTAGTATGGATATGTAAAGTGAGTTTATGTATGGGTGGAACTATGTCTATGACAACATTACCTGATCCTCTTGTTGTTTTCGTGCTTTGTTTTGTTGGGACAGCTCTTCTTGTAGCCTCTTAATTTCCTTTTTCATCTGAGCATTTGATTGTTCAAGTTTCTGTGATGCCACCTACGGGGAATATAATTGGACAAGGGTCAGGTAACAAGTAAAGTGGTCAGGCAGACACGTTTTTTTAAAGCGCCCCAATTATGCTTTTTCAAAAATGACCTTTCATGAAGTGTGCAATATAGTCATTTGTACGTATAAAAAGTCTGCAAAATTTTTAAAGATCAAAGTGCACAACAAATAAAGTTGTCTCCTAAAAGAAAGAATTCATTCTGAATTGCTGAAATGAGTTGTCAGCCATTCCAGTCATTGGCTGCTCATGAACAATACCTACTCTGACCCGCCCTCAAACACTGTAGTTGTAGCGGAGGCCTGGAAGAGTTTGGTCTGTGTTGTCAACACGACAAGAAGACGCTGTGTGTCCACAGCGGGTGAGGATTTGGGCTCAAATTGATACGGTAAAACCAATGTTACTGTTTGTATCACTATATAGTGCTGAGGAAATAATTCAGTAATTCAGTTGTCAACACGTACTGCAGTAGACCAATCACAACAGACTTGGCCATCTGACCAATCAGAGCAGAGTAGGCTCTCAGAGAGGAGGGGTTTAGAGAGTCTGAATCCTTGATCAAGCCATTTCAGACACTGTGATAAGAGAGGTAATGTATATTACGAGAAAATGTGTTTTTTGACCTTGAATGCATGTAAACCTATTGTAGGAGACCTCCAAAACAAAAACAGGTACCTTTAAAATAGCATAATAGGGGCACTTTAAACAGCATGTTTTAAATTGCATGTTTTTTTACAGACAGATGAGTTGCAACTATGGTTATTTCAAAAAAAAAAAAAAAGAAAAAGATCACAGACTTAATAATTAGTTACAATGAGTACAATGAAAATGTCCAAAAGTTAGTAACAATTCCTAAAAGACATATATTGTTGAGAAACCATCATTTGAAGAAAAAAAAACCTTTACCTCTAAACTGTCTTTTTCTGAAGCTTGTGCAGACACGCCATTGTTCTGCAGTGCGGACTCTAGTTTGTCAAACTGTTGAGACAGATAGACAGCATTGTTTAGAAAAGGGGTTTTCAGTCTTTTAGATGCTATGAACCCCCAAATATGACCATCCTCATGCAAGGCATCTATATAGTTTCTTGTACAAAGACCCAATGTATATTGTAAAAAATATTATAAATATGTTTAAAATATTATTCTAAAAAAGATTTAGTTAGGTCACTATCAAGTCAAATTATTACTTTTTTTCTACTCATTATAGTGCTGTACTGTTAAACTCATTTACTTATTTATTTGAATCTATTTATTTATTGATTCACTTTTTTTATTTTTTATTTTCATTTTTTTTTAACATGTTTACACTTTTTCTCTAAAGGTTTCCACAGACCCCCTAGCATTCCCTTGTGACCCCAGTTTGAAAACCTCTGGTTTAGAGAGACTGATTCAGGACATTTATGAAAGCATCTATGAGACTTAAGTGTATAACATGGCATTTCTCACCCTCTGTTTTACTTCACTGAATGTCTCCAGCACCTTGCACTTTTCATCAAGCAGTTCAGCCACTTTATGTGCCATTTGCTTCTCTTTACCTGTAAAAAAAAAAAAGCCAACAGCCAGGATCAATTGAGAGCTGACAGTAAAATCAGTTAAAAGAGATAATAAGGATAGGTTTAAAGCAGAGATGGGAAAACACCCACTTGCATATAGCCGACTTTTGACCTGAAAAACAAAACAGAAATTACTTTTTTTTAGTGAAATGATGACATTCATAAAGTGTGCACGTTTTATTGTGATTCTTGAGCAGAAATGCCTGACTTACAGAATGAATGAACCTGCAGCTGAACAGAAGCAGTGTGAATAAACCTAAAAATCCAGTGAAAACCACAGCTTCCCATGGAAGTCCATATAAGTCAGGACCAGGCCGGATATCATCAGGAAGTGAAGACACAACCTAAAACAGAAGTTAAACAGTTTTATTGATTCTCAATAAGAAGGAAAGTATAAAATTGTACAACCTTTAACACTATCAGTCTCTTAACCCTCTCTCAGTCATACACACACACACACACACACACACAAAGTGAACACAAGCTTTTAAACAGGATACAAGCTGAAAACAACTTTCTCATGATGAGATGAACAAATTTTAGTAGCTTTGCATAAACTTTTATTATTTATGAACAAATAATAATTTATATCACACATATTGGCCTATTTGCAAAGAAACTTTTACTAATTTGTTTTACTTTACTGTTACACCACCTCACATTAAATTAAAATTATTAAATTAAAATAAAATGAAATACAAATCGTATAAACGATTAAAATATTTATAATTTTTATGATCTCAGACATCCTTATTTATATAGACGAAAAAGAACAATATACAGTACACCATTTAAACAGTTATAAACTAGTAAATAAAGTCAGCTGTTGTAGATCTTTAAATAAATAATATCGATAATATAAGCTAAAATGAGCAACGAACCAGATGCATCAATGCTAACCAGCTAACGTTATATGCCTTAATATAAAGCAGTTAACACATCTAAAAGCCAGTATACATCTAATAAATGATGTGTACTATGATAGTTGATTTAAAAGAAATATATATGACACCTGCTGACAGCTGCCACACACACACACACTAACGCTGTTTCATCATTCACACACTGACACATACATCTTTGATTTTCTCCACCGCGAGTGTGTAGTAAATATTCGCTGCTCCTTTCATGTCAGTCGCTTCCGTGACAACCGACTCGGCTTTAAATTCTTCTGCCATGATTATATTCAAACTGAGTTATTCTGTATTCTGTAATCTGTTAATGTATCTGTTGTTATGCCATGGTGCCGGATGCTGCTCTACTCTGACTGCTAGTGCGCAAAACTGCGCATAGAGGAAGAGCGCACTCTTCCTGTTTAGGGGGATTCGTAACGCATGAGATCTTGTGTCACTTACTACAATTTAAATAGGACACCAGTGATATGTTGTACTGTTCTTTGAAAGACAAAACAATCGTATTTTGTTCATATAACCAGTATTTTGGTTTTATGTGAAAAACTGTAAATACCACAAAAACAAATCAACACCCCTATAAGGGTCATGGTTTCTCCCACACGTCACCAATTGCTGAATGCCACAACGATACGTTCGAGTTTTAAAGTGACAGTCCGACACTGAGGAATTAGTGGAAAATGTGTTTGTCATGGGCTGGTTATGAAACGTTTCAAATGTGTGTAAGTATATTTCATTAGTAGGTGTGTCAGTTATTTAACCTCGCTCTATAAACAACGTCACTGAACCACAGACCGGTTGAGCAGCTCAAGTCTTTTCTGGATTCGCCTCATCTCAAAATTACTACTTTTGTGTCTGCATTAAATTTCTATGTTTGTATTACCCATTTAGCATATTTTATGGGTTATTTAGTAATAGAGACATTAAATATCATTAACTTGGCTTGAGTGCAAAATATGACACTGTTTGGCGACATGTCAAGACAGAAAATAGACTGCAGTCGTAGGCAGTTTCCAAGAGGTACAAAATATGGCATTAAAAACGTTTTAAAAACATATTTTGAACAAATAGTGGCTTCAGAAAATGCTTATAGTAACTCCCAGGAGCTAAATATTATATGAGATAATCAGGAGATAAATATATTAACTTTTAATTTGGTTACTGTACATTTACTATACATATAGGCTTGTTAAAAACACTGATTTAGGTGATTTTTAACATAAAATCGTAATTAAAAAGTGAATAAGGAATAATAATATTACTAGAATGAATTAAATATCAATTTAAAGGTGCCATTGAATGAAAAATTGAATTTATCTTGGCATAGTTAAATAACAAGAGTTCAGTACATGGAAATGACATACAGTGAGTCTCAAACTCCATTGTTTCCTATTTCTTATATAAATCTCATTTGTTTAAAAGACCTCCGAAGAACAGGCGAATCTCAACATAACAGTTACGTAACAGTCGGGGTGTATGCCCCAATATTTGCATATGCCAGCCCATGTTCAAGCCATTATATAAGCGGGAGCGGGAGATTTAAAGGGGCCGCACACTTAATCGGTGCATATGTAATGATGGCTCAAAATAGGCCGTTAAAAAAATGTATTTAAAAAAATCTATGGGGTATTTTGAGCTGAAACTTAACAGACACGTTCAGGGGACACCTTAGACTTATATTACATCTTTTGAAAAGGGGTTCTAGGGCACCTTTAATAATTTATGTGTCCACAGATACAGACATTTAAGGTGATTAATCTTTTTAAACACTAGCTATATCTTTCACATTAGGTTAACTTTGTCTCACAACAAAATAAGAGGATTTATGACTTTAATATGTAAAAAAACAACAACATCAAAATGCACCATATTTGTTGAATGTGCCAGTTGTCATAAAGAAGCAGGATACGTTTATACACATACAGTGTTTCACATGAAGGCCTACCTTGTCCACTATAGATGCAATTTCATTAACTGTGACTTCAACAAAAAACGCCATTTGGTAAAATTGCCCTTCTCCTGTCAAAAAGAACAAAATGTTTTTTCCATTTATCATAAGTGTTTACCATTTACCATGTATACTATTTAATATGTGAAATGTCATGCCTCAAATGTAATTTATTCGTAACTGATTTGAATAACAGGAGGATGAGTAAATTATGACTTAATTTTCATTTTAGGAGGAACTATAAAAAAGTGATTACCGTTCTGTGATTCAACTTGCTCCTCAGAGATCAGACCATGGTTTTGGGAAGTAGCTTTCTTGATTTCAGAAGATATACAATCCTCATGCTTTCTTATTTCCTGCTCATCAGTCTGAACATCCTCCACATTATCTCTATTCGCTGAAAGGTGCTTCTCCTCAGTGACTGGCTCAATTTGAGGATTGCTCGTATCATTTATATCAGATCTGTCTTCGGTAACTTGATTATTTTTTAGCTCTGTTGAGGAGATTAGTGTATTCTTATTCACATCTAGACATGCTTCATGAACACAGTCATCTTCGCTGATCCCTGTGATGAAAGAGAGGGAACATTATAGAAAATGGCAACTTTTACATTATTATAACTCAAAGAGTAAAATCACAAAACCTAGATTTCCCATCAATCACATATGCAAAAGTTTTTATCCCATTCAATATTCACCAAAATTAAGAAATCTGCCATGCTCTTAAGAAGTTATTTTTTTATTTTATTTTTTTAAATGACCAGTTCGAATCATCAGTACCTGGGCTTTCTACACTGACTTCTGTTATCACTGGTGAATATTTCTCTCTTAGAGTAGATAAGATGGTAAACAGTTTTTGTAGTGCTGGATATTCTTTAATATTATTCTGGCCAGGAAAACTGTTATCTTGTTGAATATGTCCCAGTTTTGTGTTCATCTTCATATGGTATTCCAACAGCTGTTCAAAGTCACTGAGTTCATCAAGATCTTCATTATCTTTACCCGCATCAGTGTTTCCTATTTTGGAATCCAGCCAAGATAATTTGTGGTCTCCAAATAAATGTAAAAGATCTTGAATATTCTGTTCGCTCAGATGAGGATGTAAGTTTGTATATTCTTTAGAAGTTTCTGTAGAATGGTTGAAAGTCTTTTTGTCTTGAATTTCAGGCTGTTCTTCATCCCCCTGTTTCTCTTTATCTTCTGACTGCACCGCCATGTCACTATCTTCCTTTTGATCCCAGGTGGCACCTGTGTCACTTTCCTCCCTTTTCGTGACACTTTCCAAATCGGTTTGATCCTCCTTATTTGAAGTGTCAGTCTCATCTTTGTGTTCAACACTCTGATTTTGATCAACCATTTTATTAATATTGCCATCCTGAACTGGGACATTCTCCAAGTAGAAATCATCTGTTAATTTTGTTACTTCTGAGCTGGTATAGTCTGCATTTTCTGGTAAACTGAGATCATGTACATCATCTTCTGAATCATGGGATCCATTAGACGTGTTTAGTGATGGGCTTTTTGTGTGAGTTTCCTCTATCAGAGTCTCATTTGTGATTTGTGTGTCACCCTTTAGGTCTTTTGTTTCAAAATAATTCTCTGTGGGTTCAGAAACTCGACCTAAATCCTTTCTCTCTCCATTTACTACAACCTCATCTGCATTTTTACCTTCTGAATCAGTATCTTTAACAATACTTGTACCTGCCGTTTGTATCTCCAGTAACACATCATGCGAGACGTTGGTATTATCCATCTCATCATCTGTGGCGTTTAGGGCTGAATTTGACTCGAGGTCTGAATGTATATTTTCTTCACTAATAACAGCTAATTCATCTGTTCCAAGAGTGGGAATATGAGAAGTTCCTTCATCAAGAGGGCTTATTTTTATTTCAAGAGCTTCTGAATCTGATAACTTCTCTTCATGAAACATGTCTTTTGATAATGCTTCATCTAATTGTGCCTCATATCTGTCCATAACTAAGTCATCATTTCTGTCCTTAACTAAGTCATCATTTCTGTCCTTAACTAACTTGTCATTTTTGTCCATACCTAACTCATTGTTTCTGTCCATCACTAACTCGTTATTTCTTTCCATAATTAACTCATCATCTTCTTTTGAAGTACCTTGGTCATCTTCAGCTAATTTATTTTCATTAATATATTCTGATAATACATCCACATTCAGTTCCGAATTCACATCTGCATTTACATTTGATTCTTGTGTTTTCTGATCATGTAATTCATTATAAATATCTGTCTCTGCCAGTTCAGATGTATCAGCACCAGTTACGGTGTCTGTGCTAATTTTATCATAATCACTTTCGTGCTGTTTGATAGTGTCTAAATTGTTTTGATCAGACAGACTTTGTGTCAGCCTGTCCTCTGAAGTATCATCAGATGAATCAGTCAAGTTGTTTTTACTCTGAATAACTTCATCAGCTGTTTTATTTGCAGACTTATCATCATCATCATTTTGGGTGTTAAATTCTTGAGAAAAGACATCTATTTTTATAATGTCATCACTGTCTTTTAAAGTCATTGTTTCATCGGATAGTGCCTGAGTTTCACTAATTAAATCAACATCCTTTGGGGTTGATTCTTGCTCGTCAACATCAGACATTTCTTCCTTTTTCAACTTCTGTTGCTCAAGAAAGTCCTCCTTACCTGAATCTACCTCCTGTGTTGACTTTTCCTCATCACTTCGCACATCTCGCATATCTTGCTCCACCTCTCCCAATAAAACATCAGGATTGTTTGCACTTTTAACTTCTTCATTTGAATTATCTGCTGACTTGTCTGTGCTGTCTTCTGTCATACTAGATTCCTCAGTGCTATCAAACGCAATGCTATCTTTTGTTTTATCAGACAGCGACTGAGTTTCACTAAGTACATCATTGTCTATTGGGATTGAGTCCTGTTCATCAATATCAGTCAACATTCTTGCTTCTTGATCCTCGTTATTATTTTGTTCCTTAAAGTCTTCTTTACCTGGATCTTCTTCCTTTGCGGTCTTTTCCTCATCTCTCTTTACTACCGTGTCTCCCTGAAATGGAAGTTTAAGCACTGATGTCAGACCGCTGACTGAAAATATAGACTGTGATTCTGACTCTTTGGTTTCAATGTTCTCAGTATTTGTAACGAATCCAGGGCTTTCTTCCTCAGACAAACTTTCTTTGCCTTCATCATCCTCATCTTGTTTAGTTTGCTCTTCTTTGTAAAGGTTTGTAATTCTGTTGTACATGTTGCCGTACCACCCCGTCTGTTCCTCTACTTTTTCTTTGTCTGATCTCATGTTCTCCATGGGACCATCCTCATTCTCCACACTGTCATCTGGGTTGTTTTCATCTCCCTGTATTTTGTCATCCACATCCATGTTCTCACTGGGGTTAAGAATGCTTTGGTCCTCCATGTTTGTGTTTTCATCTGCCATCTCAGCTTCAGGTTTAGTTGCAGCTGGAGTATTGTCTTCACTAAAGTCCAAGACATCTCCACCCATACTTATCCAGGAGCTAGACTGCTGAGATGAAGTGTCTTTATCAATTGTTGGGTTCTCAACATTGTCCTGAGTGTCAGTCTTTAGATCCTCATTTCCAAATCCAAAAGCATTGGTCAGTTCACCCCTGATCCAACCAAATGTTCCAGAGTTACTCTTCTCCTCCACATGGTTCTGCTCAATATCCATCACTATTTTTCTGCTTTTGAAGGATTCTTCACTGCTTTCATCCTGTGGTTCATCATTGCTTTGTTCATTCCTGCCAAACCATCCACTAACAGCAGAGCCTATCCACGAAGACCCACCTTTTTCTGTTGTCTTGGGGCTGTTTTGATCAGAAACATCTTGAACAGAAATCTTGCTGGGTTCATCCTCTTCTCTTTCAGTAGGTTTATCATGGACTTCATTGATATTGGTTTCTTGAGTTTCTTGTGTCAAATCTTCTAGATCATCAAATTCAGTGCTGTGCTCAATGACTAAACCATTTTCATCATAGCAGATGAAGTCATATTCCTGAGGAGAGAATTTATGATTAATACTTATGTTCTTGGTAGACTCTTTTCTAACCAAATCAGCATACATGGAAGAATTCATTCTGCCAGATTTCTTAGGCGTCAACATACACCAGCTAAGTTGAGTCAGATTCTGTACACTGTAAAAAGTGAAAAATTATTTCAGCCTGATGTGTGCCTCAAGATGTTAAGTAATGAGTTAGTGGCAGATCTTTTCCTCTGGATTATCAAAAAGAAAAAAAATACAATCTTTAAAATAAAGGTTCCAAAAAGGGGGTTTTCACAGTGATTCCATTGAAGAATTATTTTTGGTTCCCCAAAGAACCTTTCAGTAGTTCACTAAAAAAACATCATTTTCTAAGTTTAAAAAACATTTTAATAATCTTAAAGGGTTAGGTCACCCAAAAATGAAAATTCTGTCATTAATTACACACACTCATGTCGTTTTAAACCCGTAAGACTTTCATTCATCTTCGGAACACAAATGAAGATATTTTTGATGAAATCTGACTGCTTTCTGTTCCTCTATTGACAGCTACGCAACTGACACTTTGATGCTTCAAAAAGTTCATAAATGAGATTGTACAACTAATTCATGAATTGAGTGCAAATTTTCTGAAGAGACTCGATCGCTTGATATGATTAACAGACTGAATTTAGACTTTTATTCATATATAAATATTCCTCATCTTACACATCAGTTGTGGTAAACTGAAGCTCAAGCATGTTTGCTTGACGTGTGTGAGAACCAATGAGGTTAATTCTAGTGTTACGCAGCATGTTTGAGCTTCCGCAAGAGGTTTGTTCTCGCGTGTCATTCAGGTTTGGTTGAGCTTCTGTTTGTGTTCACTGATCAATGTTTATATGTGAATAAAAGCCTAAATTCAGTCATTGCGATTGAGTCTCTTCAGAAAATTTGGAATAAACAGCTCAATTCCTATGGATTAGTTTTACTATCTCTTTATGAACTTTTTGAAGCGTCAAAGTGGTGGTTTTCTCAGATTTCAACAAAAATATCTTAATTTGTATGCCGAAGATGAACGAAGGTCTTACAGGTTTGAAAAGACAAGAGTGTGAGTAATAAATGACAAAATGTCCATTTTTGGGTGAACTAACCCTTTTTTTTCTCCATTTGATTTAATTTTATTTAATTTCTATTTAATTTCACCAGAAGACCGAGTTAGGACATTTTGATTAAAATGTACATGGTAATAAATAAATAAACAGGGTGAATTTCATTTCGTGATGTCATAAATTGTTTTTGTTGCTGTAACTGATGTATTGTATAAGTTGATTTGATTATATTAAATAATATTTTCAACTTAAAACCAGTTAATGTAGATGTATCACATGAAGCATATTTTGTAGGTTATCTTACAAAACTTAAATTTTTTTTTTTTTCAATGTACATTACCTGGGTTGGCACCTGGATTTCCTTTTTCTCATCAATAAACAATTGATCAACTTTGATGGCATCTTTTGGGAACAATCCGGACAGCTTTTCAATCTGCAAGATGTAGAATATTATGAATATAATGAAAATTTAATGTTTTTATTTATCAGTAAACTTAAAAAGCTTAAAAACATTAAATCCATGCATGCATATTTTTTAATTTATCAACAATTTCATTAAGAACAGAACCAGAAAAGAGTAGACTCACACTTCCTGCCCAGAGATCATTTCTTTTTCCAGTGAGTTTGTAGTAAACAGTGATCATTTCCCCCTTTCTGAAGTTTAGAAAGCGGCAGTCTTTAGCACTATGGTCTCTCTGTGCCTCCACATGACTTAACATGCCTGATGTATTGAGAAACGGACAAAAACTCAAAGATAAGAAAGAATGACAATAACTTATACATGAATCAGCAAATATTTTGCACAAAGCCATAAGATGAACAGGTAAAAACACATCACAATTTCAGTCTAGTCCTTTATTTTACAGTATTTGAGTATAAATGATGAACTTACTTCCACATTCGGGGTCCCCACATAATTTGTAGTCTGAAATCAAACCCAAACCATGGTGTAAAAACCCAAAGACAATATGAAACAAAATGAATGAATGTACAGCAGCCATGTTTGGATTCATCCAGCAATTTCCTTCATCTTAGTAGATCATGTACATTTCCAAATCCGATAGTCAGAGGGATAGACGAGCTAAATCCCAGCTAAATGTCATTCCCTCTGTCTTGTCAGAGAATGAGCCAATCTATGGAGATCACATTCTGACAAGCTGAGATTGGATTTGAGGTTACTGTTAGTAAATCATTAACATCACCACACGCCACATCACAAACTCGCATTGGACAAAAGCCACATTCAAACTGATAAGGTTTCACAATGTTAGACTACATGAAGCAGTAATATTTTTTACTTTGTTTGGATTTTACTTGAGATATTAAATGGCTGTTCACACCGAGTATGTTAACAAAACAGAGAAAAAATATTGGTGGACGTATTTTCCAGCTGATGAATGATAAAAACATTGACAGCCAATCAGAAACTGCAGTGGATGCTTAGAATAAACAGAAAGATAACGTGTTTTGGCGCAGACGCTAATGTAGTTATCGTTATCGTTAACAGGCCTTTAAATGATCAGTTCAATCATTTAACTTAGATAACTAAAAGTGCACTTGTCTGGAATTATTAAAGAAATGATGAATACAAAAAATATTCAGTATGAAGGTTAGCCTACGCATGTTTTTCTTTAACAACCTATTCCAGAAACTGATTAAAAGACACAGGTCAGAATCTTTTCTTTATAGTTTTGAATATAATAGATCAGAGTGCTCTTTCCAGCACAATAATAACTTATTCATAGTGCATCTGGGTAACATGTCAGTCCACCAGTGCTGTTATGGTGTTGTTAGAGGAACGGTTACTGATAGGAGTGACGGACCGAGCAAAGGTCTGCAGAGGCTGAAGTTCTAACAGCAGCACTAAACCTTATTTCATTTATCAGTCTAGTGGATATTATTTTAATGATTAATTTAATTTAATTGATTCAATTTATGTATTTCACATAATATAGCGTGGATGACACTGTGGGTTTAATAAAAATCCCGTCATATCCCGTCATAAATTTTTATATTTATATATATTCACTAATATTTACAGTAGGGGTTCAATCTTCAGCTGGCTGGCGGTAGCAGCCACTGACAGGCCACGTGACCTGGTGGCAGCTGCCAGTCTGATTCTGGCATGTCTGTCAGAGGTTCTGGTGGCTGGCAGAGTGTAACACGTTCCTTATATCTCTGTCGCTGCATGGAAAATACATAATTTTATCATTATTAATATAATATTATGACTCTATTCTTTTGTATGGTGGACGTTTTAGATGGGTTTATCTCAATTAAAGCAGTCAAATGACCGTGATCTCAACTGGTGGGAAATGACGCATAGCCCAGCCAGCCACTGCTGAGACGCGAGTATAACGCGCTCTCTAATCAATTTTGCTGCATTGAAATACATAATTTTATTATTATTAATATAATATTATGACTATATTGTTTTGTATGGTGGACGTTTTAGATGGGTTTATCTCAATTAAAGCAGTCAAATGACCGTGATCTCAACTGGTGGAAAAATGACGCATAGCCCAGCCAGCCACTGCTGAGACGCGAGTATAACGCGCTCTCTAATCAATTTTGCTGCATTGAAATACATAATTTTATTATTATTAATATAATATTATGACTATATTGTTTTGTATGGTGGACGTTTTAGATGGGTTTATCTCAATTAAAGCAGTCAAATGACCGTGATCTCAACTGGTGGAAAAATGACGCATAGCCCAGCCAGCCACTGCTGAGACGCGAGTATAACGCGCTCTCTAATCAATTTTGCTGCATTGAAATACATAATTTTATTATTATTAATATAATATTATGACTATATTGTTTTGTATGGTGGACGTTTTAGATGGGTTTATCTCAATTAAAGCAGTCAAATGACCGTGATCTCAACTGGTGGAAAAATGACGCATAGCCCAGCCAGCCACTGCTGAGACGCGAGTATAACGCGCTCTCTAATCAATTTTGCTGCATTGAAATACATAATTTTATTATTATTAATATAATATTATGACTATATTGTTTTGTATGGTGGACGTTTTAGATGGGTTTATCTCAATTAAAGCAGTAAAATGACCGTGATCTCAACTGGTGGAAAATGACGCATAGCCCAGCCAGCCACTACTGAGACGCGAGTATAACGCGCTCTCTAATCACTCTCGCTGCATGGAAATACATAATTTTATTATTATTAATATAATATTATGTCTATATTGTTTTGTATTATTGACGTTTTAGATGGGTTTATCTCAATTAAAGCAGTAAAATGACCGTGATCTCAACTGGTGGAAAAATGACGCATAGCCCAGCCAGCCACTGCTGAGACGCGAGTATAACGCGCTCTCTAATAACTCTCGCTGCATGAAATTACATAATTTTATCATTATTAATATAATATTATGACTATATTGTTTTGTATGGTGGACGTTTTAGATGGGTTTATCTCAATTAAAGCAGTAAAATGACCGTGATCTCAACTGGTGGAAAAATGACGCATAGCCCAGCCAGCCACTGCTGAGACGCGAGTATAACGCGCTCTCTAATCAATTTTGCTGCATTGAAATACATAATTTTATTATTATTAATATAATATTATGACTATATTGTTTTGTATGGTGGACGTTTTAGATGGGTTTATCTCAATTAAAGCAGTAAAATGACCGTGATCTCAACTGGTGGAAAATGTCAAATATAACACAGCATGCTTTCGGGGAACATTCTATTATGATTGATTTTCAAAAAATTGAGCTATAAAAGCCTGATGTATAAATATGATGCTCAACAACAAAAACATGCACATACTTTTGAGGTATCATATTTCATACACACATGCACTGGGACTCATGATTTTTATTTATACTGTACAAACTGTACATCCTCCGATATATATATAATTAATGAGAAATGGACAAATAAATGTTACCCAAACGCCTGTTGTTTACATTAACATTAAAAAATGTAAACATGTATTTTATTATTTTTAACATTAAAAAAAGAGTCATGAATAATTAGGTAAATCAAAGTTGCTGCATTCCACAAAATTTTTATCTTACACTTACTTACAAGCTAACACTCAACAACAACTTTTTAAACATGCAAGTCCCCTCCAAATATTGTAAATATGTGAAACATATTTGTGAAACAAGCAGATTTACAGGTGGTCATGTTGCTTATGCTGCCCGTGACCTTAAAAGAAATGAACAAAGTCAATGTATCTAAATATTTACATCAAACACACCTTTTTAAAATGAAATCAAGAAATGAGACCTAAACTTCCCCACAGCCGCTAAAATGATTGTATCCAGATTTAGGATTAATGTTGAGAAAGGGTCGTATTATTAGAATAATTCACATTTTAATTGCCATTTTTATGCTATATATTATTGCATAACTTGTGTTATTACAAAACATAAAATCGTCACAACTATTAGCAGTATGCATACAAATTAGAATGATTTCTTTGGAATGACAGGCAACAGTGGCTGGATGGTTGAGCGTCCAGCAAAGCATAGCAACCAGTTGAGATCACGGTCATTTTACTGCTTTAATTGAGATAAACCCATCTAAAACGTCAATCATACAAAACAATATAGTCATAATATGATATTAATAATGATAAAATTATGTATTTTCATGCAGCGAAAGTGATTAGAGAGCGCGTTATACTCGCGTCTCAGCAGTGGCTGGCTGGGCTATGCGTCATTTTCCACCAGTTGAGATCACGGTCATTTGACTGCTTTAATTGAGATAAACCCATCTAAAACGTCCACCATACAAAAGAATAGAGTCATAATATGATATTAATAATAATAAAACTATGTATTTTCATGCAGAGAGAGTGATTAGAGAACGCGTTATACTCGCGTCTCAGCAGTGGCTGGCTGGGCTATGCGTCATTTTCCACCAGTTGAGATCACGGTCATTTGACTGCTTTAATTGAGATAAACCCATCTAAAACGTGAATTATACAAAAGAATAGAGTCATAAGATTATATTAATAATAATACAATTATGTATTTCCATGCAACGATAGAAATAAGGAACGCGTTACACTCTGCCAGCCACCGCTGACAGACCTGCCAGAATCAAGACTGGCAGCTGCCACCAGCGCCACTGGCAGGTCACGTGACCTGCCAGAATCAGACTGGCAGCTGCCACCAGGTCATGTGACCTGTCAGTGGCTGCTGCCGCCAGCCAGTTGAAGATTGAACCCCCACTCAATATTTATATATATTCACTGCCAGGGGACAAACATTGCCACTTAAAACATATGCATGGCGTTGAAAATTCTTCATATTCTATATGATGCAAAAACTTGAGAAAATGAGATCCAGGCAGTTCAGCAATGATTATGTCAAGAGATCAGATTTAAATAAGGAATAACAAATGTATTAATTAAAAATTATAAAGACAAACAAATTAATTAAGAAATGAATTGTTATAAAATCTAGAGTATTGTATAATAGATGAAGATCAGAATATACAGAAAGAAGGAACAAAATTAAGACATTTGCAGAATGAAATGAGAAATAGAAGAGAAGAAGTAGAAGATAAAGATGCAGAAGAGATGTGAGAAGCAAAAGAAAAGCTAAACTCAGTCCATTTTATACCATAAGCATAGGAAAACTTACATCCCGCTCAAACTTGTGTTTTGGTCTAATAAGAAAAGGTCAAATGGATTTATCCATTATATCATAGACTGGTTAAATGTCAAAAATAGATGAAAATAGTTATAGGGGTTGTTTTGACAGATCTTGCATTATCACATATCTGATGAAATGGAAACAGACATATTTTGATATAAAAGGTACATCAAATTCAAAGGAGCAACTTATTCTGAAAACAAAACACCATCGCTTCTGCAGAACTTGGCAGGCGTCTAATATCTAACCACAAATGTGTGAACATGACCTGTCACATTGGAACACTTGAAGAACAATTGAATATAACAAGAATACATAGGCTACTCTTAAAGATACCAGAAGAATAACCATAAAGGGTACAATAAAGAGTAAATACTTGAAAATATAATGAGGATTAATATATAGATTGGGAGTACATGAATATATGAAATCAAATGTAATATTGATAAATCATAAGCCATAAATGATTAACATAATATATGAATAAAATGCATGAATATGAATATTGACCATTTTGGATCCACCACTATACTTCTATGTTCTATATATACCTTCATTTTCCTCCCAAACAACAGATGTCACCACACATCTTTCGATCTGTATAATAGCGAGCGAATTAGATTCACCACGGCAACCGTCGCGTCCATTGGGCGTCATCGATTCCAGTGTTTTCAAAATGGAGAGGTTGACAAGCACATAGAGAACGTGCGACGACTCATGATTGTTGATTTATTTTGATGATCGCGCTTAGAAAATAACGCAAAGTCATGAAGTCAGACGTGGAGGAGTTGATGCCCAGACTTCTGCCCGTGGAGTCTTGCGACACGGATGAATTTATTTCAAACGAACCGCCCAGAAACCCTCAAGAATATCTTAGACAGGTCCAGTAAGTCATTCTTCATGATCATTCTTCAATATTTATATCTTTTCGAAGTAGAACTTTATTTATATAAGCACCTGGTTTTACAAAGTGCTTTACATACGCACATAAATATTAAGTACTTTACGTAGGAGAACATAATATAAGAAAAAATAAGAGATTACACTTGTCATTGTGACATTGTATTTTGTTTTAATACAACATTTTTAATGAAAAACGTTACAAAACTTTGGACTTTAATCTGTTTTGTATGTTATTTTTTTTACAGGAGGGAAGCGTCTATGTGCCCAGATGTTGTTGTTGCACAAATTGATCCAAAGAAGCTGAAGAAGAAGCAGTCTGTGAACGTGTCTGTGAGTGGGACAAGTGAGTGACTAGTGAATTTGTAAATCCTGTTATGCGCGTTATAATTTTGCATATCTTGTTTCACAGATCACAGGTTGTCTGGCTGCACCTCAGGGTTTCTCTCCTAGCTTGAAATGGCAGCAGCAACAAGTCAGCAAATTTTCAGAAATCAGACAGGTGTTCAATTTTAACTGCACTAGTTACGAAATCAAGTATTTAGCATTTGCCTGTTTAGTATCGTCACTATATCTCTGTCTTGTTTCAGAGTGTTAACAAGCATCGTCAGCATTGGAATGCTCAGTTTTTGGATGATAATGTTGTCATGGTAAGACAATTAATATCTGGACAGACATTTAACATGAAAAAGGTGTTTTAAAAGCAAATGCTTCTCCTGCCATTTATAGCCCAAAACTGAAGATGAGGATGGATGGAGGAGGTTCTGCTTGGGTGAGAATGTTTGTCTTGATGTTCAACTGAAAGAAGACGACAACATTAACCCGGGTCTTGATTATGTCAAGGTACTAATTCCACCTTTATCAGATCGTCAACACATTGCGGTAGATGTTTTCAGCATGAATAGATTACATCAAGAAGATTTATTATCACACCGTGAGCATTCGGTCATGATTTGATGTCCTTGAATCTCTTTTTATCAGACTGGTTTCCCACCTTTCCTGAGCATTGTCAGCAAACTAAACCAGGTAACTGTCATTTGATTGCAGCTGTGATGATTATTCATATATAAAACACATATAAATCGAATATTTTATTGTCGTTTCATTGCATTCTCTGCTCAGTCGACCATCTCTGCTGTTCTTGAGTATTTAATCAATTGGTTTGAGGAGAGAGATTTTGTACCTCAGTTGGTGAGTTCACTTGCTCCAGTTTGTTGTATCCATATGCATCAGAACTTGACTTTGATATTGATCTTTTGATGTTTAAGGAGTTTAATTTTTGTTTTGTTTTTAAAGTCCCCCTGAAATCAAAATTTAAGTTTTTTTTAGCTTTTAGTATGAATATGTTAGCCTTAAAGGTGCAATATGTAATATTTTTGCAGTAAAATATCCAAAAACCACTAGGCCAGTGTTATATATTTTGTTCACTTGAGTACTTACAATATCCCAAATGTTTCTAACTATTTGTAAATCGTGAGAAAATTGCAATTTTAACCAAGGCTCCGGGACGTGTGAGGAGTCGCCTGTAAATTGCGTCATACCCGCGTTACCCTTCGTCTGCCTCGGTTTCCGGTTTTATTTTGTAGAAACCATGGAAACACCAAAGACGCTTTAATATATTACACGTTGTAATAGACATAATTATTTGTATTAACAGTAATACATAATTTTCTCCATCATACAATACGTTTTAAAATTAATTCCATGCCATTTATCAACACAAGCCATCCAATATTTAAAGGGTTAGTTCACCCAAAAATGAAAATTATGTCATTAATGTCTCACCCTCATGTCGTTCCAAACCCGTAAGACCTTCGTTCATCTTTGGAATACAGTTTAAGATATTTTAGATTTAGTCCGAGAGCTTTCTGTCCCTCCATTGAAAATGTATGTACGGTATACTGTCCATGTCCAGAAAGGTAATAAAAACATCCTCAAAGTAGTTCATGTGACATCAGTGGGTTAGTTAGAAGTTTTTGAAGCATCGAAAATACATTTTGCTCCAAAAATAACAAAAACTATATGACTTTATTCAGCATTGTATTCTCTTCCGGAATCCTTTCCACTGAATTGATTCCATTGAATCCTTTCATCTGTCAGCGTTGGTAATGCACTTTTACGTCGCCGTGGTTGTTTTTGGCGATTAGGATATCCGTGACATGCACACTTACGCACCATTTAAAAAAATATAGCAATACCAAAATACAAACAATATATATAATTATATAATACAATATATAATAGCTTGAATACAGCATGCGTCTCCCTCAGACTGTAAACAAAGCTCTGGTGCACTAGATAACACATCAGCAGTGTCTTACGTCAGCAGCGTCACTGCGGAATCGTGAACCACACTGCGGAGCAGAAGGGGGCGGTAATGCACCAATAAGCTGGTTGCCAACAGCCGTAAAACAGGAAAGAAGTAGAAGCGGAGTCGTGAACGCGGATTGACAACAGACCCGGAAGAGAGGACAATGCTGAATAAAGTCATAGTTTTTGTTATTTTTGGACCAAAATGTATTTTCGATGCTTCAAAATGTTGTGAATGTCCTAATCGCCAAAAACAACCACAGCGACGTAAAAGTGCATTACCAGTGCCGACAGATGAAAGGATTCAATGGAATCAATTCAATGGAATCAAGGATTCCGGAAGAGAAGACAATGCTGAATAAAGTTGTAGTTTTTGCTGTTTTTGGACCAAAATGTATTTTTGATGCTTCAACAAATTCTAATTAACCCACTGATGTCACATGGACTACTTTGATGATGTTTTTATTACCTTTCTGGACATGGACAGTCTACCGTACAAACATTTTCAATGGAAGGACAGAAAGCTCTCGGACTAAATCTAAAATATCTTTTTACTGTGTTCCGAAGATGAACGGAGGTCTTACGCGTTTGGAATGACATGAGGGCGAGTCATTAATGACATAATTTTCATTTTTGGGTGAACTAACCCTTTAATATGTTATTCTAAAATGTATCTATCTTACTGCTGTGTGCAACAGTGCCTCACAGCAGCCGCTGGGCGAATACACAAAGTAACGTTACAACATATGATAAACAGAGCTGCATTACCTCATACTCATGACCGGAAAAGCAGAAGCGGTGCCGGTGACTGTGGCATAAGGCGTGTGTTGCGCAATCGCTCCAGCAGCCTTGTTCAGTTCCCACAACACTCGGTCCTGCTCTGCTTCATACTACAGTAACGTTAATAATCGCATCCATGAACATGATTTCTTCCCGAGTCCTATCCCTATTCTTTTGCACCGTCTGGTGGAGGTGGAGACCACATTTCCCAAGATTCCGCTCTAAAACTTGGCGTCATCAAGCTACGCCTTTGTTTTGAATAGGCTTCTAGTGACCTCTAGCAGCCAAAATGATTACTTATTGTACCTTTTAAGGGTATGAATAAGCTGGTGTGTTTCAAAACACTTCCGCAAAAATGGATCACGGATTTTCATGACATCACCACGGACTTCAGCTTCTCATAAATCTTCTGTCCAATCAAAAGCTCTCTAGAATCTGAAGTCCCGCCCCCTCCTACACTCTACAGACGCTGAATATGTGGCTGAAATCGGTCTCTGTTCATACATTTACAATTTTCTACATGGTGAATGGCACATAGTGCACTATATAGGGGATAGGGAATGATTTAGACAGTGAAAATATGCTTTCCATTGAGGCGAATGAAGTGTGGTTTCACGTTATAGTGTCACGCGAACCGCAGCAATCACAGTCTGCTCTGGTCCAGAGACACGAGAGCACAGAGCAGATCATATCCGCGAGTCGTCGCAGACCACAAAACGTATTGCACACATTTGAATTCTGCACAGAATGCTGTATTTTAATAAATAGGAGATTAGGAGGAGAAACGGTGAGAGAATAGAAGGAAACTGAGGTTTTACCGAGCTCTACGGCTCTGGCCGAGCTGTGATATAAACTAAACGCTATTGATATATTGCCCTGTCTTCCTGTTTCAGTTGAAATTACATCAACACATTGAATAATGCTGCACGTTCCAAGACACTTCAGTGGACCTTTAAAGTTACCATGAAACAGAAGTTGCTATAGTCTTTTCTTCCCTATTTTGATGTATATCTGAGTGAAACTGCTTCTCAAACAAGAAAAATGGGATTGATTTTGTCCATCAGAAATTGATTTGGATGGTTGTGGTTTTCTATTGGTCGATTTCATGCGAGTGACAGGTTGTCCCGCCCTCGCACCAGTTAACTCATCATCAGAGAATACAAGAGATGTTATTGAAATTATGTTGATGTAAAGATCATTTCAAAAAAAGAAAGAATGATGTGCACGAATAAATAATTTATAATAAATACTGCAATATTCCAAAAAAAGGAATTGTCAGTTTTGATTTCATTGTGACTTTAAAAGATTGCATATACAATACTATGTAAAGGTATTATTAAACTGTATTTATTTGTACATTTTATACACTATAACATTTATCTTCACAGGGCAGATGGCTATATGCATTGTTAGCGTGTCTTGAGAAGCCGCTGCTTCCTGAAGCACATTCCCTTATCAGACAGTTGGCAAGACGCTGCTCCACAGTGCGTGCCAATCTGGTAAACACCTTTTGGTTTGCTCTGAATTAAAAGCTGAGGTATCACTATTTTCTCCATTGCTTCTGTTGCAGTTTCACAAGTGAAGGCTTGTTTGTTGACAGCCTAAAATAAATTCTCTAAAATAGACTGAATTTTCTCTTCCAGGAGAGCAAAGATGATGATCGTTTGTCAGCTCTTAACTTGATGATTTGTATTGTTGCCAGGTAACTGACATGTTCTAGCCAGATTTAGTGTTTAATGAAATATGTGCAGGTGTTCTTATGAAGTATAATGACAATTTTCTCTGTTAAAGGTATTTTGAGCAAAATGATTTGGCTGACAAAGACTGAGAAACAGATGGAAGAGCCTTTGTGAAGAAAATTCAGGTGAATTGGAGGAACTCTGAGAGATACTAAGGAGGAGATTTTGTAGAATATAGAAAGACTATATAGTATTTTGCCAAATTTCATTGGGTTCCAACAAGTAATATTAAAGTAGACCTGTTATATCTACAAATGACTGTCTTTTTGAATCATTGGTATTGTTAAATAAAACCTAATTTTTGACATAAAACACAAATGCATCTTTGACTTATTGGTATATCATTGTCATGGTGGTGTTGTCCTGTTTTGCCAAGTAAAACCATGTCAGATTTATTAAATTACTCACAAAAAAAAAAAAAAATCATCCAATTTTTAATGAAATTATGAAAATTAAAGACATTTCCCTTGCAAAAAATATATCATGGTAGTTTCATCCAAAATTGTTAAATTAAAAATAATTTGATATCTTTTTCAAAAAGTGTAAAACACTTTTAGAATGGTTATGTAATTTTAAGTTTTAATTTAAATTATAATTTTTTAATTTTTTTGATGTCACTGTTAATGCCACTTCAAATTTCTCACACAAGTAATTATTAGCATTTATTTAATGAAATTATATATATATATATATATATATATATATATATATATATATATATATATATATATATATAATATATATGAATTTATATCTTATATTCATTAAATATAGGCATTTATTTAATAAATAAAAGGATAATAGAAGTGGTATGCAAGATGAAGAGAAAGATTTTTCAAGAAACTGCTTGGTCAGCATCTATTTGACATAGACATAGAAACATGTTTGCATCTGCCAGTCTGACACTGACACATATATTAAAGGGGTTAGTTCACCCAAAAATTACATTTCTGTCATTAATTACAAACCCTCGTGTCATTCCAAACCCGCAAGACCTTCGTTCATCTTCGGAACAAAAACATAACAGGGAAGAGGAGAAATTGTTTAATAAAGTTTTTTGCGCACAAAAAGTATTCTTGTCGCTTCATAACATTAAGGTTTAACCACTGTAGTCACGTTATGTAACTAACGTTACTTCTCTAGTAATTTTGTTGCTTTCTATGGGGAGATATAAAACCTCTCGGATTTCTTTAAAAATATCTTAATTTGTGTTCTGAAGATGAACGAAGGTCTTGCGGGTGTGGAACGACGGAACGACATGCGGGTGAGTAATTAATGACAGAAATTTAATTTTTGGGTGAACTAACCCTTTAATTAAATTTTCTCATGATCTCGACGGTGATCCTGTCAATCACATGGGCGGTTCTTGCGCGCCACCTGTGTGCAAGACCGCCCACGTGATCAGTGCTACTCTCCTTCATTGAGTCGAGCGCGCGCACGACGCTCCACGCGCTGCTGGAAAACGAAGAGCAAGATGGCGGTGGCCGTGCGAAGTTTGCAAGACCAGCTCGAAAAAGCCAAGGAAAGCTTAAAGAGCGTAGACGAAAATATTCGGAAACTAACCGGCAGAGATCCGAGTGAATTAAGGTATAACTTTATGGAAGCATTTTAATCAGTATCGTTTATTTGATGGAAAATAAGCCAGGGCCTGTTAGCAAGCTAAGAATGCGGCTAACGCACAAGCTAAAGTATCACATGTGTTTTAATTTCAGCGGTTAAAACATCGACATGATACACTGCTCGTCTTTATATTTGTGCAGCGATATCTAAACCACACGGGTCTCATAAGTATGCTGGAGAGCTAGCAACATATTGAAAGCATAATGATACGCCATATAAAAGAGATTCCGTATAATGAAGGCTGGTATCATCTAGCTTTAGTAACATGTTAATTAGATTAAAAACAAGGTTCTTTCCGAAGATTAATCATTACAATTTGCAAGTAGCTAAACTCTAAAGGTCATACATTTTCCTACTAGGACTTCCTGCTTTGTTGTTGTCTTAATGGGAATTGATACGTGTTTCTGGTTTTTCATCCGAATATTTAGGGACCCAACACAGTATCGTAATTGGTTATCATGCAAAAGCAACAATGTCCTCTAGATACGCTTTATAAGGCCATGTTTGTTTGTTTTTTTTATGTAAATCAATAGTCTTTTTTACATCACAGCCTTGAACATGATTTTGGTACGTGTGTCAGATGGTATTATGGGAATCATTCTTATTCTAGAGTGCGTTTGATTGGACACATCTATGTAGTGCAAGTTGAGTCATCAATAAATTGCAACAGTCCCTGCCCACTTTTTTTCCAGCGGCTTTGGTTCCAGAAGTTTTCATTAATTTTCTTAGTGTTTTTAGAGTAATTAACAACCTTGTAGACCACAGTAGGTTAAAAAGTTATTACAAAGTCAATTTCTCTATGAAGAGAATGAATGGAAATTTTACTACTTGAACATGCCAGTTGGCCTCTATAGTTTTTCCCAATTCATAAGTTATGTTTTGGTTTGTATATCTGATACATTTGTGCAGATGTGCACACTAACATGATGGTTAGCTTTGAGGCTTAAAGGTTACAAAACTAATATTTTGATTTAATGGGGTCTGAAATAATGTTTTGCTTATTTGACTGATAATTAAAATGTGCAAAATACATTGGTTGGCCTAATTCTTGTTGCATTTTATCTTTACCTTTAAGGGTTTTGCTCATGGTTTGTGGATGGTTTTGGGTTCTTTGTGCTGAATGAGATGAATTTGTGGCAAAGTATTATAGAATTTGAGTGGATGCAGCAAAAGAAATGCACTTTCTCTTCCATTTTCAAGCTTGATAATCCCTCCTGTTGGTATGTTATAATTGCATTTACTGTTGTCTATGTCTGTTTCTTGTCAGTTAATATCCACTGACCTAGATTATGTGATTGAGAAGCTTGTGTGTTGCTGAGCAGGAAGTTGCACAGTCAGTCATTAAATTTGCTGTTTTATTTAAAGCTGTTTATTAACTCTGCATCTTTTAACTTTTGCCTTTTCCAGACCGGGTCAAAATAGGAGACTGTCCGTCACAGGCCCAGGTGGAGGTAGGGGGCGTGGAATCAATTTGCTGAGGTAAGAATCTGTTTTTTTTTTTTTTTTTTTTCTTGGCAAATACTCAGGGCTCCAGACTTTTCAACTTTTCTCCTGCTTGTGTGACTGCATTTTGTTAGAGGGTGCACTGGTGCTACCAACTGATAAGAGCTGCCATTTCTGTTGCATATCAGAAACATCAAACAGGAAATTAAAGTGAAACAAAACTGCGCTATTTGTTTGAGCTACACTGCACGGACCGTTTATCAGCTCAGACCAATATTAGACTTGTGGGTCGTTCTTGAGCACACAACATCGTTACTACACAGCACTGGGACATCTGGTGAGAAACATTAAAATTTGCCGCAGTATTAATATCGCTGCAAGATATAGTGAAACATTCATATTCGGCGCAGAATTCTGACCTAAACCATATCAGATCAAATGGCGCTGATGTGGAATCCAGGAGAAACGGTAAAATAAGAAATAGTACATTAGTTCCAACCGATTTTGCCCTGGTACCGAAATTGGTACCGAGAACAGTAAAATTTTCATGGTATTGGTACCGACTATTGTAATTTTGGTACCGTGACAACACTAAGATCAAATTTGATTAAAAATCAGGTGCTGGTGTCACTATCTATAGTACTTAGTGGCACCGGTGTTACTGCTCTCAAATGTTAGTCTAGAGCCCTGTAAGTACATGTTGGGATTTTTCCTCAATTTCTTTCAACCCCTGTCAGGCGTGGACTCTCAGATAGCGGTGTAGGACCCCCAGCCAAACAGAGAGACATCGAAGGGGCACTCTTGAGGTGAGGTATCTCTCGCCCTTCTGGATATGTTGTGAAATAAGTTCGTTTGCAGGTTTCCAAATGTATTTACAACTTGTCTCTCAAACTAGGCTGGCAGGGGATCAGCGAGCAAGGAGAGATTCACGCCATGACAGCGACGCTGAGGACGATGACGATGTCAAAAAAGTATGCAGACCACTTTTGCCCCCCCCTAACCTCCCTCATGTAGATTTGTTTCCCTTATTGTTTGAATCTTGCTTTTGTTTTCTATCTATAGCCAGCGTTGCAGTCATCTGTGGTTGCTACCTCCAAAGAACGTACGCGCCGAGATCTTATTCAAGATCAGACCATGGACGAGAGAGGAAAGCAGAGGTACTGCTTTTGTTTTGGGCAGTGTCTGCAAATGATCAATTATTTTCTTGTCTTTCCAGTGCAAATTTTTTTGAATTAATTTAAAAATTATTTTCTTATTCAGAAACCGGCGCATGTTTGGCCTACTGATGGGAACATTGCAGAAGTTTAAACAGGAGTCTACTGTGTCCACAGAGCGGGTAGACATGCTATGAATTTTGTGCTAGGCTAGGTCTAGAACAGGGATGGGTAAACTGTCCTGGGTAGCGTTTCCCAAAAGCATCGTAAGCCTAAGTTGATCGTAGCTCCATTGGTTTCAGTGGAGCTACAATCAACTTAAGCTTACGATGCTTTTGGGAAACGCAGCCCTGGAGTCCTTGCCTATAGTCTTCTAGTAATCCTGAAGGCATTGATTAACTGGTTCAGGTGTGTTTGATTAGGGTTGGAGCTAAACTATGCAGGACAGTGGCCCTCCAGGACCAAATTTGCCCATCTCTGGTCTTGAATTAATTTATTTGTATTCAGTTCATGCTGATAGTCAGCGAATTGCGCACAACACTAAGTCGAACTACATCTGAAACAAAGTGCTGCTTTAATTTTAAAACTTTTTTTTTCCCCCCCCTCCAGTTAAAAAGACGGCAAGAAATTGAGCAGAAATTGGAAGTGCAGGCAGAACAGGAGCGTAAAAAAGTTGAGAGCGAAAGGAGAGAGCTCTTTGAAGAGAGACGTGCCAAACAAACCGAGCTGCGACTTCTGGAGCACAAAGTGGAGCTCGCTCAACTGGTATGTCTCTCAGCTTCTGGACTCTTTTATTGTATGCTTGCAGTATGGACTGTCCTTGATCTGACTTTTCCATGCATTCTTTGTGTTCTCATGTAAATTCAGCAAGAAGAGTGGAATGCACATAATACTAAGCTCATCAAGTTCATACGCACGAAGACCAAGCCCCCGATCTTCTACCTGCCTGGGCGAATGTGCTCCGCTACTCAAAAGCTCCTGGAGGAGTCTCAGAAAAAATTAAATGGTAAGTGTTTCTTTTTATTGCTTTCTTCATTTTCACAACTTATATTTTAGACCCAGTTTATGCACCTGGTATTTCCTTTTTACCTAATGTTCATTGCACCAAAAACCAAACGTTTAGCTTAAAGGCATTTCAAGTATAAGGTATATCTAAAAAGGTAAAAATCTAATGATTCAAAGCGTGTTTTCTACAGTATAGGAACATTTCAAAAGAAGTAATGAAGCTAAAAAGGTGTTTTTAAAAATAATTTGGGATCAGTCACATGAAATACTGCTGCTTTTTTTTCCCCCACTTAAAATAGGTTAATTGATTTGTAAATCTTATGTATGCAATTTTTTTTTTGGGTGAATTTCCAGGTGTTTTTGATGAAAGACGTGAAGCCTTTGCTGAGCAACTCAACAAAATGGAGGCTCGGCCAAGGCGTCAGTCCCAGAGGACAGGTGACAGAGAAATGGAGGATAGCCGTCGGGCTGAAGAGACGAAGAAAGAAGATCAAGAGGAGGGTAAGGCTGGAGTAGGGCGGACAGGTAACAGGCATGATGTGGAGATTGAGGATGAGGAGGAAGATGTAGTGGAGGAGGAAGGAGAGGAGAGCTCAGAGATTAGGGAGAGGGAGGGGGAGCAGGAGCAGGCCGAGGAGAACGATAAACATGAGGAGAGTGAGAGGAAGGCAGAGGAAGATGAGGAGGAGGACGAGGAGGAGGATGTGGGAGCAGTTAAGGAAGACGAGGAAGAGCAGATGGAGGTCACAGAAGTTGTGAGGGAAGCTGAGGCAGAGAGTAAGTTGCAGGTTGAGAGTCCAGAAGCCATAGTTGAGGAGGTAGGTAATGTGAAAAGGGAGGAAGAGCAGGAGACCGAGAACGAGACTCAGCAGGGCGTCGTAATGGACTCTCAGCAAACACCCGAAAGCCAGATGGAAACACAGCCTGAGGAGTGTAAAGAGCCTCAACTGGACGTCCCAACCCCTGGTGTGACAGAACATGACACCAAACAAGATGACGCTGTGTCTGAGACCCAACAGCCACAGCTTGAACCTGACCCAGAAGTCCCCTCTCAAGAGCTGAGCCAAGAACCATCAGTCCAACCACAAGGAGCCAAAGCGGACACAAAGGAAGCTGGCAAGGAGGCCGATGATGCTCGCGGACGCGCCAAAGTACGGGAAAAGAGGAGCAAGAGCCGAAGTAGCAGCAGCTCCTCTTCCAGTTCCTCTTCAAGCTCCTCCTCCAGTGGATCCAGCTCCTCTTCTAGTGGCTCCAGCAGCACTTCCTCTGGTTCCTCCTCGTCGTCTTCAAGTTCACGCTCTCGCAGCCGTGGCAGGGATAGAGACGGCCGAGACCACAAACGCCGCAGGAGACCGTCGGACAGGGAGCGTAGGAAGAGCGGCAGCGAGAGGGGACACAAGTCCTCCAAAGGCAGTGGACGGGAAAGCAAGGGGTCCAAAGACAAGAACTCCAAACCAGACAGGAAGAGGAGTCCAGAAGGAAGCAGGTCAGGGAGAAGGTCCTCCAGAAGCGAGAGAGATCGGAAGTCTGATCGAAAGGAACGACGTTGAGAAGATGATGCTTCCAGTCTTGCATAATTTCTTCATGGCCGTTGTGTGGTTACCTTATTTTTTGAGGTGCAGTTGCCTTGCTGGTGTTCTTGAGTAGGTTTTACATTTTGAAGTCTCCATCTCCGTCTTTTTTTTTTTTTTTTCTTGTTTTGTCTGGCAACTGGTTATTTCAGTGTATCTTGGAATTTTTAAGATTTATAAACTCTGCTTTTACGAGCCATCACTCTAAATGTATTGATTTTGTGCTATATCAGAACTTCCACATTATCTGACAGAAGTAATGCTTGAAATGTGCTTCTCACGCTGATCCACCACAGTCTTGCCAGTTCCTGTTATACAGTAGCCACTGACTTAAGTTATGTGATGCCATACTAACGTGACTTTTAACATTCAGTGAATATCAAGCATCCATTCTGACAGTATCTTGCAGTGATGAGGTTCTTTTTCTTGTTGGAGCAAAATGTTTTTTTTTTTTTTTTTTTGTATAAATCATTAACATGGGGGGAAAAAAAACATTAAAGACAATTTCTCATGATTCTCTTCTTGGTTTTTCATGTTTTCACACATGTATTCTAAATGGTTTATTTACATTTTAGCATCATTTGAGATTGTGTATTCTGTGACTATTTTCAATATTATGATTGACAAAACTAAAAAATGTATGCTAAATTTAACTATCACAATGAACAATTTTAGCCTAACCATTAAGTCCCGTTATAAAAGTATTGTTGCATTTAAATGAAACAAAGTAAAATTTTTTACTTTCCAATCAATTTTCCTTGTAGTAAAAGTTCCTTTATTGTTTGCAGTTCTTTTATTTTATTGACTTCATCTTACCAATAATTATAATGGTGACAATTTCCTTTAAAGAAGGTATGCAATTTGTTTTATTGGCTGATCCAAAGAGTATAATATCTAAACTGCATAATTTGGGATTAAATGGATTCATGTTTATGTAAATGTTTTATAAACTTCTTGTACATGCGCACACTTCTGTGAGAAACCAAATGTTCTTGAGACAAGGTTGTACTTTGAAGTTAAAAGAAATTGCTGGTGTGAGCTAGTAAGATGCAGCCTTGTTGAAATATACAGTAGGATGATGTACTTTTCTCCACCTCATGGTGGCAGTAGTGCTTTGCAAAGCACAATGAGAACATGCTGTATTTCCTCAGGTCTTCTGGCGTGTTTTTGTCTATGGTTTTTGTCCGCTGAATCTGGTTGTTTCCACATTGTTAAACACATTAATGCAACTGCGCAAAATTCCTTATCAAATTTGGCCATATTGAAATTATGGTCAAATATTAAGTATGTACTCTCGCCTGCCATTTGCAAGAGTTGACTTTCTTTGGCCAATCAGATCGCTAGATAATTACCTTTAGAACAAATTACAATCTCTTATTCAACATTAAAAGAATGTGAATTGTTTACATCTGAGAACTACCCAACACAAATGGTTAATAGTAGAATAGAAATAAATGTTAAACTGTAGAAACTAAACCTATTTACTTTAATGCACAATTTGTGGGCTTATTTGAGGGGTAATTGGATAATGTTATATATTTATGAATATATAGGCATATACACAAGTTATGGTAAGTTGTGCTCTACGGGTGGTCATTACTTCTTACTGGATCTCTGTTCCTCTTTGCAATGTAACCCTCTGTGCCCCCTAAGGTCCTTCCCTCAGTGGAAAGTGAGCAGTCAGCTGTTCTGAGCCTCATTAGTGGTGTCTGTCTCTGATGAGCAGGATGATGAAGCCTTTCTATTGATCCGTCTCCAGAGGAAAAAGTGCTGGGTAAACAGGACAGAGTTACAGCTCAGAGGGGACCTGCTCGGACACGACGCTCACAGAGGTGATGCAGGGGAGAGAAGAAAAGCTTTATCATGCCTTTTACTTCTCATTTTAACTTATACATGTCTTTAGAAAGTGTGGGACAGTCCTTTACTGCGTATAGGACAGAGTCAAAAGATATTGGAAGTTAAATGTGATAAGTACACAATTTGATATTTAAAAAGGGCTTTACGGTCTGATTTTTTTTTTTTAACAAGGTTTTCACGCTCACTGATAATCTAAAAATATTCGGAAATGTCTTTCAGTCCTATAAGAGTCATGGAAATTAATACATTTATAGGGATTACACACACACATATAGGCCTAGTTTTGTAGTTCTACTTTAAATCAGTTGATATTTCACTATATGAGTGCAATCTCTTAAAAATGACTATTAAAAATCTTATCAAGCAACTGGAAAGTGTTATGAAAGTTCATTGCAATTACATTTTTTTTAAACCATCTATGTTGGGTTTTAAACGTTTTGATAGAAAAATATGATTCCTTTTTAAGAAATGCCTCATAATAACAACATATATTACAAGAGTATGATAAGAACACAAAAAAAAAAAGTTCTCATTTAACCTAATATAATGGTTGGTTACCTCTTTAATAAGGGATTGTGAACTGTTGTGCGGGTAATGATATAGTTTTTATTCAATAAATGAGTCTTTATAGTTGAATAGTATTCTTAGGACATGAATGAATGATTTTCTTCCACACTTTGTCTGTGGGTGACTGTGCAGTGCTTTCTGTGTGGTCAGTGTTTTTTCTCAGCAGTCATGTGAGAACAGTTTGATTTTTAGATCAATAGCAAGATTCTTTCCCCCAAGCTTCAAAGGAAGAATGATTGAGCACAGCTCAATGAAACCATGGTCTTTTAATAAGCGGGTGTGGGAGTCCCTTATAAATGGCTTAACTGACTTGTTCACTGACACTATAGTATGTGTCACTTAGGCAAGTTTAACAGTTTGTTCTTTCGAAAGCTGAGTTGTGAGGCTCACAGGGGATTAGAACAGACTCTAGTCTCAAGAGTGCATCTGTTCGTGACTCTTGTTGTATTAGAGAAATTAAACTGACCAGATTGGTGTTAAGTTTGCTTTGGTGAGCTCGGTTAACTGGTGAGTTTCAACATAGGCGTCTGCTGCTGCATTGATCAAGGCTACTTTTCACTCATCACACATGGTTGTCAACATCCTTTCTGCAACTTGTATTCACACAGAAAAATGAAATTATTTCTAGATTCTTTAGTCTAAATAGTTTTTATTTTTCATTTTTCATTATTGTGTTGGTCCCACTTTTGCTGTCAAAACAGCCCTGACCCATCAAGGCATGGACACCACTAGACCCCTGAAGGTGTGGTGTGGTTTCCGGCACCAAGATGTTAGCAGCAGATCCTTTAAGTCCTATAGGTTGTGAGGTGGGGCCTCCATGGATTGGACTTGTTTGTTCAGCACATCCCACAGATGTTCAATTGGATTGAGATCTGGGGAATTTGGAGGCCAATTCATCACCTCAAACTCATTGTTGTGTCCTAAAACCATTCCATTTTTTTTTTTGGCAGGGTGCATTATCCTGCTGAAAGAGGCCACAGCCACCAGGGAATACTGTTTCCATTAAAGGTTGTACATGATCTGCAACAGTGCAGCCCCATACACAACAAACTGCGATGCACTGTGTATTCTGACACCTTTCTATCAGAACCAGCATTAACATCTTGAGCAAATTGAGTTACGGTAGCTCATCTGTTGGATCGGACCACCACTGTTCCTTCCTTGGACCACTTTTGATAGACACTGACCACTGCAGACCGGAAACACCCCACAAGACCTGCAGTTTTGGAGATGCTCTGGCCCTTGTCAAACTTGCTCAAATCCTTACACTTGCCCATTTTTCCTGCTTCTAACACATCAACTATGAGGACAAAATGTTCACTTGCTGCCTAATATATCCCACCCACTAACAGATGCTGTGATGAAGAGATAATCAATGTTATTCAAATATATATATATATAGAGTTAAGACTCTGGAACTAAGATCGATTGGACAAATGCCCATTGAATAATGCATATTAGTTTAGCATTATCGCAGAATACAATTTCTGACTGCACGAGTCATTGAAACCAGTTTATGCCTGGTTATGCCCGGATGGCCAAGTGGTTAAGTGGTTAAGGCTTTGGACTTAAGATGTAATGGACAATTGCCCATGTAAGCATAGATGGGTAAGTTCAAATGTGAGCATCTGTGTCAGTAAAAACGTCTTGTCCCAACCAGAATGGCTGTGGGTTCATCCAATGGACTAATGTCCTTGAGGGTTCAAACCTCACTCCTGGTAATAAAATGTTTTCAATTTGATTTTTAAGGACAGGTTAAGCATTTGAAATTACAGTATAGATGTGCAAGTTCAAATTTCAGGGTCTGTTGCAGTAAAAGATGTTTTGTTTCAACCAGGATGGTCGAGTGGTTAAGGCGTTAGACTTAAGATCCAATGGACAGATGTCCTCGTGGGTTCAAACCCCACTCCTGGTAGATTGTCATTTGCGTGAAGTTGAGGTCTTCCATAAATGACATGGCAGAAACAGTAAGAAAAAAATGCTATGCAAGTCCAAATTTAGCCAATGAGACCAGAACATATGGTATTTAGTGCAAGTGACATTTTTATGTTTAGATTTATGTGAGGTACACTGTTTATCTTAATATTTGCAATCATTTAAGCGTTGAATGTGGCACTGCGGCTGCTGTGTTCCAGTGGGAGATGGCATTCAATCTTTCATTTTGATGTAGTGTGGAAAGCCCCAAGGCACAGAACAGAAATCTACACCATGAGTGAACCACCGCAGAGCTTTGTGGTTTCTGATCTCAAATGTTCTGACAGATCTGGTGTGTTTTCCTCATAAATTGTAAATCGAAGTTTTCCTCCTAATTTCTATTCTGGTGGGCTCCCTTTGATGCTTTACATTTCTTTTAGACTTTTTGTCAGGATTGGTTGAGTTCCTGCACCACCATCCAGTCGAGATCCTTGAAGGCAGTTTGGAAGGCAACACACAAATTTAGACGTCATGTGAAGTGCCATGGCAACAGCAAATCTAGTAAATCTGCAGTGCAAGTTAGCCAAGCAAATGCACATAATTTTGAAAATACCAAATGTCGTCTCTCATCACTTCCTGCATTTTGTTTAGGTGACCTTACTCTGAAAGCTGTCAAGGAAATGATCTGAGACTTTATCTACTATGAGCATGAAAACCTCTTGAGCGGTGTTCTACCTTGAAACCTTGTGCCCGCTTTCCCAAGAATACGTTTGAAATGCCATCAAATGGGGCATGAAATGAAATGCAGCTTAAACTTTAAATATGTCTGTTTAACAAGAAGATTTGAGGTAAATTCACATTTTGAAATTCATTCTAGCAGAGTATAATACACAAGTGATTTCATTTATTTATATACATGCAATATATCCATAAGGGCCATGCACACCCCCACGATGTCCACAAATGCCTACGCAGAAAATAAGAGAATAATATCTGTGAATCCAGCACATTGAGACCTAAATATCGCAGTCTTTTTAGCCTGAAGTGGGCCTGAAACTCTAGTTCTTTCCCACACGGGCCTGCAGAGCAAAGGACAAACTCATGCTTATATTGTTCTTCTGACAAATCCAACTACAAAGCTCTGGCCTCCTCTCCATGCTAGCCTAAGGCTTAGACTCTGGATTTAACTCCAAAGCCACTGGCTCAAGTAGCCGCAGTCCATTGTTGGGTCTCCAGAACCATGTGCGCTGACACGCATCCCGTAGGAGGCTACTGAAAGGCCAATTCTTTCACCCCGATCTTGCACCTACCAACCTCCGTGGTCCCTCGAGCGCCAAAGCAGACAAGTCTGTCATTTGTTCTGAAGTACAGAAATCTCTGTGAAGGGCCGGAGCAATTGTTTTGCAGTTGTTCAATCCTGGAGGAAACTCTAAGTGGACTGCTTGTCTTTTTGGGTGGAGGAAAAGCACTCAGGCGATGCTCTGCTCTTCCATTGAAGCACTCTGACAGTGATGAACTGAAAACAGACAGGCAGTTTTATTTACCTGGACAGTCAGATTTCAGTACTTTCCCCTTGCGATGTGACTTTTTTAAATAATATGGGCAGCTGATTTATTTGTGAATGCATGTAATTCAATTCACTTAAAGTATATAAGGATAATCAAAGATGATTAATTTAGGAACAAAACAATTGACTGTCTGTGAATCATTAATTCAGTCACTCCCCGGTTCGTTCAAGCACACTGATTTGTTCAGGAATGATTTAGTGTCCTAGATTGCCCCCTAGCCCCTTATATAGTGAACTATTTTGAATATCAGACAATTTGTAGTGGTGTCCATATTGGAAATTATTGTATCTAGTGAAATAAACTCCAGTGCATGATATTTATGTATTCACTGTCTTCATTTGATTGCTCATTTTCATTCACCCATTCCTCATGTAGTGCACTATATGACATTCACTATTTAGGGAATAGTCAATGAGTGGACAGGGGGTAGAGAGATTGTTTTATGAATGAGAAAATGAATATTTCACTCAACGAATTCATTCAAAACATTGATTCTTTCAGTATAGCTACAACTATTTGTTGCTCAAATTTGGCCTGCGAAAAATTGCCAAACAGTGGTAAATGTGACCGCACCTCTAAAATGTCAGTTTCAAAAAAATTACATGTTTACCTATTTGTTGTAAACACACACACACACACACACACACACACACACACATATATATATATATATATATATATATATATATATATATATATATATATATATATATATATATATATATATATATATATATATACACACACATATGTATATATACATATATATTGGATCGGACTTGTTTGTTCAGCACATCCCACAGATACTCGACTGGATTGAGATCTGGGGAATATGGAGGCCAAGTCAACACCTCAAACTCGTTTTTGTGCTTCTCAAACCATTCCTGAACCATTTTTGCTTTGCGGCAGGGCGCATTATCCTGCTGAAAGAGGCCACAGACACCAGGGAATTCTGTTTCCATTAAAGGGTGTACATGGTCTGCAACAATGCTTAGGTAGGTGGTACGTGTCAAAGTAACATCTTCATGGATGGCAGGATCCAAGGTTTCCCAGCAGAACACTGCCCAAAGCATCACACTGCCTCCGCCGGCCCCCCAGATAAGTGACGCACATGCACCCAGCTATCCACGTGATGTAAAAGAAAACGTGATTCATCAGACCAGGCCAACTTCTTCCATTGCTCCATGGTCCAGTTCTGATACTCGCGTATCTGCTGTTGGTGCTTTCGGCAGTGGATAGGAATAAAATGGAAGAAAAGGCCAAAACTTTTTCAACTTTCTCCAAACATAAACTTTTTAAATATTTCTTCCAATGATTTGTGATAACTTAAGTATATGGCACTATGGTTGGTTACCATGGTGCATTTTTGTAAGGAAAAGTTATATCTATCTGCATGTTCACCTTTTTTTGTCAAAGACTTTCACTAGAAGAAGGATTGTCATGAGTCAGAGATAATTATCACAGGTTAGAACAGACTGCTTGAAATTAAAGTGAGTTGAAATTGCATTTCCATTGTTTAATTAAATCATGCTGGCCCGAAACTGTGAATATGAACCCATTTAATTTTCAGACGATTGTGTCAGAACACAATCACTAATTGTATGTCCAAAAACAACCTGTTTTGACATTTCTCATAATAATGCCTAATTAAGTAGACATTTAATTTGTGACTTTCCTCAAGATTGCTTTGCACACTGACAATTACCTTCACAACAAACACTGAAATTACAATTTCTCTCATCCAGAAACATCACCCACGTTAAAGATCTGATCCTGCAGCTCTTGTTTTCTGCGCTGCGACAGGTTTCACACACGGACGTTAATTCGATGGTTTCTATTTTTAAACGCCTCAGAGCCTCAGGTGAGGTTTATTCCTGCACAACGAGGTTCCAGTCAGCCAACTCCTATCAAAGAGATAACGCCAGTTGCTATGGAAACCCGCTCTCCGCTCAGGTTATAAATCACAGACACGTGTATACACACTCACACTTGTATCTTTGTGGAGTGTAGGTTCACAAAAGCACTATCTTCATGACGCCTCTCCCAGCAGACCTGCGTTTTGGGTATAGCGACTACGAAACAAACTTTCCAAACTGCTCAATGCAGTCTTTTGTGGTCCTGCATGGAGAAAAATGGTTGCTTGTTTGCAGTTTTCTATGGTTATAACTCAACAAAACTAGCTTTGTGTTTCTGTTTGCACTTTGTTCATAGGCTTCCTGGCCCAATAAATCAGGTTCTCAGATGCCGTAGAGAGAGAGACGAAGACACGGGGACTGCTCCATGTGACAAGATTGCAATTCTGGCCTCTAATCACATTACTCTTCCCATTCTTTGCCACCGCTGTTCCCGGGCTGTCATTACCGATACTGCCAGGGGGCCGACACTGGCTAAGGCTGTTGGCTTTAATTGCTTGCCTGTCACTAGGTGAAAAATCTACACATTGGATGTAGGCAGTAGGACTGGAGATGTAATGCTGAATCAGTGGGTATAGTATGTTTCCCCTTCCTTCCATAAAAGTGAGATTGTCTCACACTGCAGCCACTTTGCTTTGTGGTTGAGGCAGTTTCCTTTTAACTGGCACATTGCATTGCATGTTTAACAGGTCAGAGTGGGGTCACTCTCTGTGCTTTTGTGATGCTGCCAAAAACAAGACAGTGTCCCTGATGTTTTGGAAGGGCAACTGCATTGGCTATTGCACACGTTCTATATTGCAAATGGAGTGCTTTTTGCTTAAGTATGCTGTTTTCTACCTTTTAAAAAATAAAACTAGATGCCAAACTCGGTTTTTCTCAGGTAAATTGGTATGTAAAAATGTTTTGAAAAATTATTTTGAGATCAGAGTTGCAATGTGCAGCAGAATTAGGCTCATATGGTACACAAATGTGCGCTCTGCACAATTTGGAGCAAATGAATATGTAATGTGACCATAGTGCTCAAAGCAGTTGCAAACTGAATTCTTTGTGTTAAGTGCTGTTTTGTTAAATGAGCTGAAACTGATTTTCTGGTTGAGTCACAAAACATTCTAGTGTGTTGTTCTTGTACAACTAGTTAGAAGAGGAAAACTGAATATGCAATGAGAAAAAACTTTTCTCTAAGTTTTTCTGTAAAAAATTCAGAAAAAATTCAGAAAAAAAAATATATATAATTTTTTTTTCCAGATTTTTTTCTGAAAAATAACCAAAGCTTGATTATTTTATATATATTTTTTTGATTTTCTTATTCTAACAACTTCACACAGAACACATTTTAAAAATGCAAGACACACACTAAAAAAATGTATTCACTAAAAAAATGTATTTTCATGCTGTTATCACAACATTTTATCTTTTGGCTAATCAACTTAGATAATTAATGTGGTTATAAATAAATAACGTTTAATAAATAATGTCATATTTTGAGTTTCTGTTGATGAAATCAATCGTCTTCATTTTATTAACTCAAATTTTTAATTTCTATGAACTTATTTAAGTTAAACCAACAATTACCAAACCAAATTCTTTTTTACAGTGCAGGGCAGTGAATAAAAAAAAAGATACACTTTTTAAAAATTTGAAATACTTTTAACTTGAGCATCGCATTTTTAGAATGTGCAAAACAAATGAGACGTGAGCATAACGGTCAAAGACATCTGTCTTGTGCATGTTGTGCATGATCCAAGAAGCAGGTGAGTTCTATCAATGCATTTTTGTAAGTTATCTATCTATCGTTTTAGGAAATTAATTAGGGTCATTGTATGTTACTATAAGCCTATGGCAATCTTTCATACAGCAAACAGATGTTTGTCTATAGAAAGTCCCCATAAAACATGAAAATCCCATTTGTGTGTGTGTCTGTAGGTTTGCACTCATGCAAATGTGTGTGATCTGTTTAAATCAAACGTACATTTCAGAAGTGAACTGTCTCCTTTCCAAGTAACGTTTCATCCAATTAACTGTAAAAATGACAACTTATTAGGGAAAAGGGAACTGCATGCTCTGATGGTTCTCTAGCTGTGGTAAAGGTGCCTATCAGTGTAAAAAAAGTGTAAAACAAGAGACATCCTCAAATTTCATCTCTCTCAGGAGTACAAGATCAGCATGTGTTCAGGCACATGACACAGGAATATGTAAAGTAAGGCCTGGTGTGCTTTATATAATGAGGTGTAAAACTACTTCCCGTGTAAGTGCTGAAAGATAATTAATGCAAGGAACTTTGTTCTCACTTTTACTGTCAATTTTATGTACTTGTCACCTTCTCCTTGTTTTTTACCATTCAGGTATTCAGGGGATAATCATCAACCAAACAAGTCCTCAATTCATGAAATAATTTTCACCCAAAAATGAAAATTGTGTTAATTTATTCACTCTCATGTCACTACAAACCTGTATGACTTTCTTTCATTTTTGGAACACAAAGGGGATATTTTGAGGGAAGGAGGCGTTGTTTCCCATTTTCCCAGTTTTAATGGCATTTTTTTGTTTTTCAAAAATGAGTAACATTTCTGTCAGTTCCTTACATAGAGCTTTTGTATTGAATTATGAATGCATTATATAAATGAAGGCTGTATTGATTATTGGCCTTTTTTTTTACATTCATCAGTCGTCTTTGCATATATATCGTAGATGTTGTATTGTTCATACTGTAATTTTTACATTTAGATTACCTTTGCCATCTTAAAACTCCCACTTAAAATTAATCTTTAAAAACACTAATAATGTAATATGATAATTGTAATCTTTAGCAAGTCCATTTTTCATATATGATATACAAACCCAATTCCAAAAAAGTTGGGACACTGTACAAATTGTGAATAAAAACCGAATGCAATGATGTGGAAGTTTCAAATTTCAATATTTTATTCAGAATACAACATAGATGACATATCAAATGTTTAAACTGAGAAAATGTATCATTTTAAGGGAAAAATAAGTTGATTTTAAATTTCCTGGCATCAACACATCTCAAAAAAGTTGGGACAAGGCCATGTTTACAACTGTGTGGCATCCCCTCTTCTTTTTATAACAGTCTGCAAATGTCTGGGGACTGAGGAGACAAGTTGCTCAAGTTTAGGAATAGGAATGTTGCCCCGTTATTCTCTAATACAGGCTTCTAGTTGCTCAACTGTCTTAGGTCTTCTTTGTCGTATCTTCCTCTTTATGATGCGCCAAATGTTTTCTATGGGTGAAAGATCTGAACTGCAGGTTGGCCATTTCAGTACCTGGATCCTTCTTCTACGCAGCCATGATGTTGTAATTGATGCAGTATGTGGTCTGGCATTGTCATGTTGGAAAATGCAAGGTCTTCCCTGAAAAAGACAACGTCTGGATGGGAGCATATATTGAATATACCTTTCAGCATTGATGGTGCCTTTCCAGATGTGTAAGCTGCCCATGCCACATGCCACATGCATTCATGCAACCCCATACCATCAGAGATGCAGGCTTCTGAACTGAGCGCTAAAACAACTTTAGTCCGGATGACATGGCATCCCAGTTTTCCAAAAAGAACTTCAAATTTTGATTCATCTGACCACAGAACAGTTTTCCACTTTGCCACAGTCCATTTTAAATGAGCCTTGGCCCCGAGAAAACGCCTGCGCTTCTGGATCACGTTTAGATATGGCTTCTTTTTTGACCTATAGAGTTTTAGCCGGCAACGGCGAACGTCACGGTGGATTGTGTTCACCGACAATGTTTTCTGGAAGTATTCCTGAGCCCATGTTGTGATTTCCATTACAGTAGCATTCCTGTATGTGATGCAGTGCCGTCTAAGGGCCCGAAGATCACGGGCATCCAGTATGGTTTTCCGGCTTTAAACACAGAGATTGTTCCATCATCTTTGGATGATATTATGCAGTGTAGATGATGATAACTTCAAACTCTTCTCTGAGAAACTGCTTTCTGACCTAATAAGTTGCAAATTGGTCCTCCAGCTGTTCCTTATATGACATTTAAATTTTCCGGCCTCTTATTGTCCCAATTTTTTTGTAATGTGTAGCTCTCATGAAATCCAAAATGAGCCAATATTTGGCATGACATTTCAAAATGTCTCACTTTCAACATTTGATATGTTATCTGTATTCTATTGTGAATAAAATATAAGTTTATGAGATTTGTAAATTATTGCATTCCTTATTTATTCACAATTTGTACAGTGTCCCAACTTTTTTGGAATCGGGTTTGTATATACAGTACAGAACATTAAAATGTTTTGGTGTACTTAAAATGGAAAAGCTTTTTCCATTGCATTTTTTGCATACAGACGACAACGTTATCAAAACGATCCCTGTGAAAACGACTAAAAACAGTTTCTGTAGTTTACATGAAGATAATAACGGTATCGTTTTCAAAAACATGCACTTTGAAACCCGTTCAAAAGTTTGTGTCTTCAGGCCCCCAAAATTCTGTCATGTAAATGAGCAGCCAAAATGCATATTTTTTTCAAAACTTTTAACTATCTTATTTTTCGTTATATACTTTTAAAGAAAAAGTTACGTTTTTTTTTGTTTTTTTTTAGCTTAGCTGTAAAAATCATGTTCCACTCTCATTTTATGGCAAACAGCAGCTTGGATATTTTGTGTAATATATCTCATTTTGAGTTAGAGAAAAAGTCACAGATTTTAGGTTGAGTAAATGTGACAGAATTGTTTTCATTTTTTGGGTGAACTAGATATCCATGTTGTTTCCTTGGCTTTTAGTACTGAAGTATACATACTAGATATTATCCTTTACATGCGCCTACTGTATCAATGAAATATATATGTAACAAGTCTGTGTATCAACAGCATTATCTATACCAAGCATCCAGACTGTTGTGCTCCAGTGGAGGAAAATCATTCACCTCTTTTTCTTGTGAATATCATTTTTCTTCCTTGAAGAAAAACTGATGATAAAGCAACATACAGTTTGATTCTACATGCTAAATTGCATGCCAGTTATGAGACGAGAGGCTATATAAACCTCACGGACTATCTATCTGTCTCTATGGAGCGTGATTAAGTCACTCTAGAATGAAGAACTGTGCACTGAATGAAGCTTTAACAATCATGTATGGAGTCTGAAGAGCGGTTTGTGTTGCCTCTGATCAAAAGCAGTTCAACAAGGGCAGATTTAATGGTGGATTGAAACCATGCTATTTTTCTTCAGGCAGCAGGGTATTGATCGACCCCATTTCTGCTGCTCTATTAATCTTTGTGGCCAGAGGTCATGTGATCTGCACCTACCAATCCAGAAACAAGTCTCATCTCCCAGACAAGATTCTGCAGCTTCAAATAAGACACTCTTAGAGCACTTGAACCACCGCTCTCCTCCTCAGTCCTCCAACTTATGCTTTTTATATAGATGTAAACATTCCTTTGATCAATTGATGTTATCTTACAACCCTGAAGACTCTTAGAGGTTACAGCCCAAAACATATCTAAATCGTGATCAAACTATCACAAGTTACAATCTGAAACACAGTTTTTATCTGCGTTTGGACACATTTGAACATCCACAACACAAACAGTTTTTGTCAGAGAGTTAAAACCACAGATGAACCCACTGATAAATTCTACTCATTTTCTCCTCGCAAACAAACAAACTGCTGCCAGGAGTTTATCGGAGCACTCATAACAAAGCCAATCTCATTCGTGACGGCAGATGTGCGATATGGCAAGGGAATCCACATGTTCAAACAAAAGTTTTCAGCCACCCGAGAGGGAAAACGCGCACATCGGGTCTCTGTTTAAAAGTATGCTCCATAATCCTCATCAGTTTCAGGCTGTTCAGGCACCTGCTGGTGGCAGACATCTGCAGATCTGCCAAGGCTGGCTTTGTGGCTGATTGTTTGAAAACTTGCCATTTGTGGCAGATCAAAAAGCTTGATATTTAAATCCAACTGGCCTGAGGTTTTCAGGTGCTGCCTGAAAGTTGTAGGTGCCAGTTGAATAGATCAGCATTTTCTCTGTAGTTCTCCGTATGTGTAAAACAAAGTTAAAATACTTCTCCTTTCCCAGCTTCACCCCAAAATAAAATATTCTGTCTTTATTTACCCAGCATCATGTCATTTTAAAACTGAGACTTTCTTTCTTCTGCAGAACATGAAAAAAGATATTTTGAAGAATGCTATATTCCAGAGAATGCTATTGACGTTCATTGTATAATTGCATATTAAAGTCTTCCTGTGGTGAAAATCAAGTTTTTAATTTTGTTTATATGTCTATCTAGTGTTTTTAACATGCTTTAAGGCAAACTATGTGCAAATTCATAAGTCAACACCATTGCTGAGTATTTTCTCTTTAAAACTGCAGTGAACCAAAGACAGTCTCAATCGCGTGGTTTGAAATCGCTGGTGTTTCTGACATCACAAACTACCTTGTAACCAATTATAAAATGGTTAGTTCCTGTCCTTGATTCTGATTGGTCAATAGCTATGTTTTTAGCAAAGGTTCTGTGTATCACTACACAGAATAGCACTACATAGCATTTTCCTTCAGTTCAGTCCTATGTTCATAATAAAAAATCTGTTTAAATGTCTGATGTATTATCTTGTCCTTTTAACAGTTAAGGGGTTTTCCCGTGACTGACAGCACTAGTCAAAGCATTTATCAGTTGCGTCTTGTTCCGTGTTCACAATAATTCAGTCCTTTCAATATAAAAGTCTTCGCTACTGACTGACACACTCATAAAGACAGTCTTTGCCGCCATCTAATGGTGTAATAATGTAACTTCTGTTGCTGTTCACATCAGGGACTATTTTTTTCTGGAAGAAGGAAGGCTTTTAGTGACAGTTTACATCATGAAAGTTGCATTGATACATATTTTTGGATTTTCTTCAAAAGTTTGGGGTCGGTGAGATGTTTTTGAAACATCTCTTTTGCTCAATAAGGCTGCATTTATTTGATAGAGTAAATACAGTATTGTGAAATATGACAATGTAAAGTAAGTTAAAATAATTCTATATTTTAATATATTTAAAATGTAATTTACAAAGCTGAATTTTCAGTATTATTAATCCAGTCTTCCATGCATGATCTTTCAGTAATCATTCTAATATACTGATTTGGTGCTCAAGAAAATGCCTTCTTATTATCGATGTTGAAAACTGACGTTCTGCTGAATATTTGTGACCCTGAACCACAAAACTAGTCATAAGAGGCATTTTTTTTTAATTGAGATTTATACATAATCTAAAAGCTGAATAAATAAGCTTTCCATTGATGTATGGTTTGTTAGGATAGAACAATATTTGAAAATCTTGAATCTGAGGATGCAAAAAAATCGAAATATTGGGAAAATCGCCTTTAAAGTTGTCCAAATGAAGTCCTTAGCAACGAATATCCACTCGCAAAAATAATTTTTTTATATATTTATGGTGGGAAATTTACGAAATATCTTAATGGTACATGATATTTACTTAATATCCTTATGATTTTTGGCATAAAAGAAAAATCAATCATTTTGACCCATACAATGTATTGTTGGCTATTGCTGCAAATATACCCGTGCGACTTATGACTGGTTTTGTGGTCCAGGGTCACATATTTGTGGGAAACATTTTTTTCAGGATTCTTTTATGAACAAAAAGTTTAAACAAACAGTAATTTTTTTTAATAGAAATACTTTGTAACAATGTCTTTACTGTGACTTTAGATCAATTTAATGCATCCTGAATAAAAATATTAAGTTTTCAATAGAAAAAAATATTACTGACCCTAAACTTTTGAACAGTAGTGTAAGTTCAAGCCTGTTTTGTGAAAGAAGCTCAAACAGTGTCTGTACAGCTCAATCTCTAATGAACTTACCATGGACAAACACTTTGTATTGAGACTCATCTGTGTCCTAGATTTCAGGCCTTGTTATGTGTCTATGAGGCTGTTCAACCTTTTGATTTAGTGTCCAAATGCCGTCTCAAAGGCTCTATCCCATATGCACATCCACCTCATTTCATCTTTTTAAATGTCAAGTTTTGCATAAAGTCCAGTGTGATGGGCAAATTACCACAGCAGCTTTCAGAGCTCCAAAATATCTCATTGCGATATAATCTTTTTCAAATGTCTCCCCCTGCCAGCTTTGCTTCTTTCAGTGGATGGGTCATGTCAAGTATAAAGGACTTGAAGAGATGTGGATAAATTCTTGAATTGTTTCAAATTTGCAAATGAGTTTCCTTTGTTTTAAAGGCCTTTAAGTTTTAAATGTTGTTTATATGTCTATGTGGTGTTTTTAACATGCTTTAAGATAAACCATGTGCAAGTTCATAAGTCAGCACCATTGCTGAGTATTTTCTCTTTAAAACTGCAGTAAACCAAAGACTCAAACCTGCGGTTGGAAATCACTGGTGTTTCTGATGTCACAAACTACCTTGTAACCAATCATGTCAACGTGCCTGTCAGGCTTTAGCAAGTCATTAACTGACCGCGCAAGGGAGTCTCAAATGAAGGTTATCCCGGTATATTTTTCTGTTGATATGAAAAATCGGGTAGATTTAATATGGCGGGTGTATGATGCATATTACGATGTTATGAGGACTGTGGTTTCGGGAAATGCTGACTCATTGAACTACGCTGATAACGATATGAAGATAGTTGGCTAACAATGCTTTTGGGAAACACACCCCTTGCTAGTTCAGACTTGACACAAAAAAGTTAATTTCAGTTTCTTGCTGCAAGAATAGCTGCGGCTGGAGAATGTCACTCCCACAGATGTCTTTTGAAACGAGGATACATTCATTAGGAGGGGTAATTAAGCTAACAGCAGGAGATACATTCAGGTTTCCGTCCTCTGGTGTGGCTGTAATGAGGAAGAGGAGGAAAGTGCCATGTCCTGTGGCAGGCATTCACACGTCCAGCAACAAATTGGGCTCCTCTGATGTTCCTTTGTCTCATCCCATCCTTCTAAAGCTTCACGGTGCAGAATAAGTATGAGATACTGTTGTTCTTTGTAAAACTTTATGTTCTCTGAGAAAAATAAAGTCAAATCTGGATTCCTTCTATAGTTTTATGTAGGTCCTTGTTTTTAGCCTTTATATCTGGAAGCAAACTGGTACGAAAGGCTTGTATTGGCAGCCATATAAGAATAGCTCACCTTGTTTTCATTTTGGGTTATTGTTTTTTTTTTTTTTTTTCTATCAGTGCTATTTTTCACCCTCATCCAGGGGCAGGGCAATAAGAATCTCTCAGTCAAGGCTGCAGAGTGAAAATATTGCGGAGGAGAGAGCAGTAACGATTTCAATAAGGCCTATCATCTCTCATTCCCAGTGTGGCTGAACTCCGAATGGGGACAGCTCTCAGGGGGATGGATATTAGAAAAGATGTGTCAAGGTCTCCTCTGCTGGTTCTTGATAGCTCTGGAGCAAAGGGTGCCACAGAGAGGGGAATAGAGGGGCCGGCTAGGGGAATTGTGTGTAACCTTTCCTGGCTTTAAAACAATCAAAGGCAATATCCATCTGAGCAGGCTATAATAATCAGTTTCAGATCTGAAATGACTCCCATCATTGACAAATATAGCTTGGAATGGCGGTAACGCAGTTTAGCTAATCTTTGACATTTGTTATGGGAATGTCTAGGTTTGTAGTCTGAATTGTAGCTTGTTTACTTTGCTTTTGCAAATTTTAAATATGGCCAGATTTTTCTGTCTTATCGACTTTTAAGAGTTTAAATGTATAGGCACTTTTGACAATTTATTATATACTAAAATAGAAAACAGTCCTTTTAAGTTATGACAATATAATACAGTATTACTGCTTTACCGTATTCACTGTATCAAATAAATGTAGCCTTACTGAGCAAAAATACCTCTTTCAAATGCATTAAAAAATCTTAACCTCAAGAATGATAGTGTATAGGTTGCTCTCTTTATTGTAAAATATATAATAAGAATTATTCCTGCATGTGCAGTTTGGATTTTACCTTGATGTGAACATTTACAGGGTTTTATGCTTTGTTTTAACCTATTAGTTGCATTGTACCATATTCAGTTCATATTACCGGGCTATAAATTTCAATCTAGAGTTGTGTACATCGATATGATTAATCAAATTTGCCAGGGTGTAAAAGTCATTCGTAGTGCCCTCACTCTATCTGTAACTGCCAATTTTCTCTGTTTTGTGGTTTACCCTGAGCTGACATAGCCAATATAAATGTACGTCACCCAACCGTTTCTTCTCACAGAATGAACTGAAAATGGCTCTGGGAATGAGAATTATAACATAAGCACATTCGGATGGTAATTGTTTGTCAGAGTGATGTCTATAAAAAGAACATTTGCATGGCTCATCTGTAATAAAACTGCATTTGTATGGCAATTAATTCACAAGAACTATGGAGCTGCATTGTAATTTTTCATTCATTTTTCCATATGCTGTTGGCCAAGTACACCCTGCCTCCATTACAGTCCAGAGATAGCATAATATTGAAAATCAAGCAGCTTAAACAACATAATCAAAACATGCTGCATCTGTATTTAGTGGATAATATTACTTAAGCAGTATCTTACATCAAAAGGTTAAACTTGTTATCCATGTTTATCCGGTTATCACCCTGCTATAAAGAAAACAGTCTAAACTAGATGGTTTGCTGGCCTCAGCAAGCTTAATATGGGAGACTAGCAAAGGGTTTCAGCAGGGCTAGAATAAAATCACCTACTAGCTTGTTTAACTGTTGAAATTACACCACCGTAAAACAATTACCATCTGAATACATCTACAGACACCTACGAATCAATTTGCAGCTCCTTCATGGTGAAGTAGAGAGTCAGAGGTGCAGTCTGTGAATTGCAGCTTACAAATGCTAAATACTACCATTAATATTTGATGGCATACATTTACCAATTGTCTAGACTGTTTTGTAGCATTCTGCATTATAATAATGCAGCACAGGTCCTTAGCAAGCTTTTAAGATCAGCACAATTTCAGTAATGACCTAGATTGCATACTAGCATTCTCTCATGTACAATGCTATACTGTGGCTCTGTAAACAAAACATCTTTTGCGACACACTGAGACACAGGTTTTGTGGAAAGAACAAGCTATGAATATCTAATTGAGTATGTATGTATAGTGAGTATTTTATTCTAATATAATGTTCTAGCCACTCGTAACTGTCCTATTTTGGTCAAGAAGTTACTAAATTAAGGTCTTTCAAGGATAACACCAAGATGTCTGATTTACCTGAAGATTAGGATTTCCATTCACCGCAATGGTGCGCACAGCCCTATAAGTTATGCATTTAAGAGCTCCTATGTTAGTAAATGTATGATAAAACATGTTGTCTGTACTAATATATATATATATATATATATTGCAATTAATCTGGAATACATGGCTACTTTTGAATGTTGAATGGCCATCAATGTAGAAATATGCTTTTTGGCTATACATAATAGTGTATTTGCGACATCTAGCAGCAGGGGTTGACCGCTGATGCTAACTAGCACATTGAAAATACTGTAAATTGTTATATTGAAAATCTGCACCTCTTATTATAATTGCACAGAGATGAATTCCCATCTGCATCCTTTCAAACTCCAGGGGTCACTGTTGCTCTTCATGCTGTTTTTTTTCTCATGCTGATCTTGTGTTCCTGAGCATGAAGCATTTATGACACTCAGCCAAGACAGACAATTTGATGCTTTTCATAAGTACTGTATAAAGAAAGCAATTTTGTAATTTTAATGAAAGCTGTTTTACACAATCCAGGCGTTTTAATAGATATAGAAAGGGCACAAAAGCTATGCTAACAGTAAATGATGGACTAAAGACTCCAGTGGCTGCCCACCGACCTGTCTTTCTTTCTCAATAACAAGGAGAACTGGGAAACGGCAAATATAATCTTGAAGGGAGAGCTTGTTTCCTTGAGGGAGTTCAGAGTTAAAACTGGCAATTTTGTTAGTGCTGGGTTGAGATAACAATACTTTTTCTTTCTCCACATGAATCATTGCCGCAAGTTTCATTCAGTGACAGAGGCTGATGAATCTTTAATAAGAGGATGTGTCTTTATCTGATTCTGTAACCCCTGCAGCTACACAAACATCTAAAACTAAAAAGATGACATTTTGCCACACTGATTTTATCTGTCGTGATCTTTATCGCAGTCTGTGTCTCTCAAACACAGGAATTTTTGAGAGTTTTGGGTTACCTCTGTAAAAGCATTAGCTTTTAGCTTGTCTTAGTCTACTCAATTTGCATTTATTCCAGAGGTTGGTAATCTGGATTAATTTATTTTTCTACATGTATAAAAAAAAAAAAAAAAAAAGGCATCTGAAAAAACATATGCATTATTTATAAAGATTGCATAAATGTATTTACAAAACTATCACATTCATGAGAATCAGTGAATCAGTCCAGTATATCTGGCATTACCAACTTGAATTAAGTGTTGTGAATTTAAGGCTGTGAAATTAAGAAAGCAATTTCAAGAAAATTCATTGTAAATGTTTATGTTAAATACCTTGTAAAGGTATTACACTATTGCGTTACTCCTTAAAAAAGTAACTAATTGCGTTAGTTACTTTTTATAAAAAGTAATGCATTACATTACATTTGCGTTACTTTTTCTCACCTGGGCTGGGCTTGTTTGTTTGTTTTTTAATAACAAAAAAAATAAAAAAGTTCTATTTTTGGCAAATGTTAAGGCCCTTTCACACCAAAAGTTAAATGAATAAGTTTTAGCCTGGAAAAGCATATTCACACCTGTACAGTAGAGGGCGCAGCTCAAACAAACCTTTCAGCTGTGCTGCCATTTTGGATTAAAGAAGAATAGGATACAGGAGACGGAAGCTCTAAATCTAATCTAAGTAACTTTACTTATTAGTATGGTTGAATTGGATCATTGAAGGTCAGCAGCAAAGACATAGGATAATAAAGTGAGATTAAATACATAAAGTATATTTGTGTAATTTAATATAGTTCATATATAAATTCTGAGATTGAGGAATACTGAATCTGTTTTTGTGCAAGTGAGATGAGTAAATGCAGGTTCACATTTAGTCTAGAACTACAATAACCAACATGATCACACAGCGCACACGACTTCTCTGCACTTTATTTCTCTCATCATGGAGACAGGAGAGCTGTCAGTCAATAAATGTGAAAAAGTAACTTGCATTACTTATTTAAAAAAGTAACTTAGATATTTTGTTGAAAATTGAAAAAGTAATATGTTACTTTATTAGTTACTTGAAAAAGTAATCCAATTACGTAACTGATGTTACTTGTAACGGGTTACCCCCAGCACTGGTCCTAAGTAGTCAAAATTAGCTGAATCGCAAATGGCACCCTAAACCCTCACGGTCTTCCTCTGAGTCCGCACTTTTGTGACGTAATGCCGCTTTGACTGCCGGGTAAAGTCCTTTGCGTATCTCGCAGACTTGCGTGCTCAGTTGAAGTGCGCATTGAGAGCACATAGCGGCCCCAAAGGGGCACTCACGAGCACCCTTCTGAAACCTAAAAGGATGAATGGGACACTCGTGGACTTAACGGACACGCGGCAGCTATTGTAAAGTCCACAAGACCGAAAGTGCATAGAAGTGTGCCATTTGGGATTCAGCCATAGTCTGATACTGATAATTTATAATTAATTTAAAGTAAATTATAGACTGAAAATATGCACTATGTGCTGAACTGAATCATAATTTTATTATGATTTTTGAGTCAATACTGGACAAATCATCAGTCTCAGAGAGATTTGTCTATTTAGGACAGTTTATTTGACCATTTTATTATTTCTTACTTTAACAAGGCATGGCTGCCAACATGAAATTTTACAATGAATTTTCCTGAAATTTTGTAGACTATTTAATTTTATACTGAGTTAGACTTCATGGAACTTCAAATAAATTCTAAATGCCAAAGGCAGGTAATAATAGGCCTACATTTGTATTTGCATTTTCCTGCTGTCAAATGACACATTTTTCAAGCTAGTTAGGTTAGCAAGTCAGTTTCAAGGTTTGTAAGCATTCAAGTGAACAATGTGTCGCATGGCAGGGAGTCTGCAAGCCTTTACTGGCAGTGTTTGAAAATGCTGTCCAACCAATTTTCTTAAAACGTCTGTATATTTCAATAATGGTATTTTTCATTGCACCTAACACATTTCACCAGTAATGGCAGAGTCCTAAACTCCAGCTGTTCCTTCAATTATCTTGTGTTCAGAGGAAGCTGAATATAGAATGGCATTGCTGCTGTAGTTTCTACTACATTAGTTTGTTTTAAAGGTCCTGTTTTTCGTGTTTTTTTGAAGCTTTGATTGTGTTTATAGTGTGTAATATAACATGTGTTCATGTTTCGCGTGTAAAAATATACAGTATTTTTCACATAATTTGTATACCGCTGTTTCCACTGTCATAAAAACAGGCTGATGGATTCCTTGTTCTATGAAGTCCCTCCTTCAGAAATACGTAACGAGTTCTGATTGTGCCAGCGGTTCCTGTGTTGTGATTCGACAGCAGCTTATCGCTCCTTGCCCGGAAAGGTCACGCCTCTTACCATAACGTGTGCTGCACATAGTTTTACATGTGGATTATTGTGGTGTTGTGCCGAATGAACATAAAAGACAATAATTCCAGAGAGACTGAACTCTTTAATCTCCACAAGCAGCGACAGAAAATGTACAACGTTAGCACTCACTCAGAAGAGTACCTCATACGGAAAACAGCCATATACATAAACATAGTCCCCTCTTGTGGCCATTATGTGCACTGCAGTCCAACATTAACTACTGCAGTAAGGATACCACAATTATAATTTTCGGAACCGAGTTAAACATAAATTGTAACCATTTATCTCTAAGTACAGCGTCCATGGGAAGGCCAAACAAAGGTGATTGGACTGCGGGATGAAAATAACAGCGTTTCGACGACATGGCGACAAACACACTCTACAAACGCAACTCTTGCTCTTCTCCGTGGGAGCGCGACAAGACCACACCCACTTTTTTGTGTATTCCTGTGGGCGGAGGTTAGTCAAAAAACTGTTTTAGTGACGTCATTAAAGAAGGAAGTAGAGGAATGTAGTCCAAACTGGCCGTTTGATGTAGGTGACTTCTGTTAAATAAAATATTTCGCTTGGCATTGAACTTTGAGCTTTAAAATTTTACAGATTTTATTTATACTCTAACAACAACATTACACACTAACTAAAGTTGGAAACATGGGATCTCGAAGAACGGGACCTTTAAGCTTGAGTTACACTGTTGAAAAATACAGGAGTCTTGGAGGATTATCCGAGGGATCATTTAGCAATCTGTGTAACTGTCTGGCTTTTCTGTACTTTACAACACATGCAGGATGATCATTTTGAAAATGGCTGTGTCAGAGATACAGGCCAGCCATCAGCCTCCCCACAAGCTCTCCCATTAAACTCTTTCGACATGAAAATACCTCAGGCATCATATTGACAGTTTATCCCTCCCTTTCAGACTGGAACTGCAACAAATGTGCTCTTCACTCCATATAAGAGGTTTAGTTTGAGACATCTGAGGTGTACGGGTGGGCATTTCTGACAGTTAAAAAGAAGAAAGGTTTTCAAAGCATTTGAACTTCATCTGACACATTGCAAAGTGGATATTACTATAAATCAGACTTGTGGATATCTAGTTCTTGTATTGTGGCGTGAAAATTGCGCTCAAGCTCTTCTTGTACACATAAACTTCTTACTGTATGATGTGTAAAATCTATTCAGAATAGCGTAAAATAACTGCAGCAGATCCTAAAAGCCTGACAGTTACAATATCCACCCTTCTCTAATACAAAAAGATCAAATAATTCACTCTTTACCTTCACAGAAATGCTCCTGCGTCCCTGTATCTGCGTTTTGGCGTAGACTAGTATTTTTTTCCCCATTGTAACTGTTGGTGATCTGACTATGAGTCACTGAACTGCCAGCTACCCGCTGTAGAAACAGGTGTGTTGGTGTCACTGCAACCCTGGCCGGGCTCCATACTGCCTCTATGGGGAGTTAAAGATGAGTAGTTCTTATGATTTTGTAGTTAAGGTCAGTTGCAACGTGCTGCTGGGCAGAAAAAGTGTAAAATGAGGGCAGTCTAGTCAGACGACCACAGAGGGTGAATAGTAAGCATTAGCCTTGGGGGTTTGTTAGAGGTCACTTGTTTTCTGTCTTTTTCGAAGTGCTGTTTGCATGATAAGGTGAAGTGTGATTTTGTGATCTCTTATCTCGGTTTAATATGTTAAATGTTGAAATGTCTGTGAGTCTCTCTATTGTCTTATTCATCTGTTTAATCACTGTAAAGTGTCAACAGTGCTATATATTTACATACTGCAATATATACGATTCATTGTTTAAAATGTACAAAATGTATATAATGAGCGAGTACATCGTGAATCCATTTTCCAAACCGTGTTTTTGTATATATATAATATATATATATATAAATCGTTATATAAAAAAGAACTTTACTACAAACAATACGACAAATACGATAGAGATACAAATTAAATAAACTTGTTTTTCAGATACAGTAGGTTTATTTACCATGTTTACATTTATTTAACATCTTTTGTTGTTTGATTAATATTAATGATAGACAATATTTAATTAGGCTACTGTCCCTTTAAGACTGAATTTATGGATGTAATGTACTGATAGACATCTGGTTTTCACTCACCTGTTTACGCTTACTTAAGCCATGACTTGCTGTATTTATGTGAGCTACTCCACATGATGGACATTTTGACAACTATGTGAGCATTTGACGCATTCAGGCGCAAGGAGAACTGATCGCACGCTGTCTGAGAGAACTGGGATCGCGCGCAAGGAAAGAGAGAGAGCGCTTTCTTCACTAACGGCAAGTTAATCGATAACAAGTTGTGATTGGATGGTCTTTTTTTTCTTTATAGAGTACCTCAGGGATGACGTGTTTTTGTAGGCAAAACCCGGAAGCGAGTTAGCATTTTAGCACTTCTGGTTCCATCGCCGTGAAGTCTATGGTTTTTTTGAACGGATTTTTGCTAAATCGCCTGAAATAAGGTCTGTGGTTAACAAAGCCTCTAAATATGTTCACGCTTTGATCTATGACATAAAACACACCAGTTATAACCCGCTTGTGATTTTTTAAACCTTTATTTTGTCTTAAAAACGGCGGTTGCTAACAAGTTGCTAAAAGGGACTACTTCCTTTGGTGTGGACTTTAGACGTCATCATGACAAACAGGACATTTGGACAGCATTTCTCATGAAAAAGTGGATAAGTACTCATAAACAGTGCAGATCATAATCAGCGAGTATGTTTGTACATGAAGTTGTTTTTAAATAAAGTTTGAGGAAGCTTGGTGGTGACGTTGATCCATGACCATGGTGTGCTGTAGTCCATTTATAGCCAACTGTTAGCTTTTTATATCTGATGATTTTATTTAGGCTTCAAAATGTATAAATGTTGTGTTAACTTGTAAAGATTATCTTGATAGACAAAATGTGTAAGTGTTATAACCCTTTGTTAAACACAGAGCTTATTTTTTGCGATTTTCCAAAAGTCTCTGGGAAAAATGCATAGGCTTTCAATTGAGGGAACCCGTGTGCCGCTAAAAAACCTGGTCACCCTACCTGTATCACTACGGTACACTTATAATACGTGTTTATATTCAGACTATTTTAGACTGGTCGGGTCCTAAAAAGTTGTAAAAAAAAAAAAAAGTCATAGAAAAGATGGATACAATTCAGCCTTTAGACTTTTAGCAACTAATTCTAAGCTGTTGACTTTTTTTCTTGCTTGTACTCTTTGACATTGCAAAGTGTTGTAAACAAAATATGTGGGTGCAACACCTGTTCGTCTCACAGTATAAATGTGGCAATAAGTGCTTACTAATGCAGTCGGTCTGCAGGGAAATAAGTGCATTATTGCATCATTTTAAGTTGATTTAATTGAGGGCTGTTTTGTTTGCTGCCCAATAAAGGACTTCTTAAAAATCCTTAATAAAGTCCCCACTGGTCTCAGTATGAACTGCACAAAATGTTTTAGAAGCTTAACAAACAACACCCACTCAGAGAGATAACAGCAGAAAAATCACTATTACTACTTTGAAGTTTAGTCACTCAGCTTGCTCTTTTATCACAGTTTTGTTCAAAGACAGTCTACCTGGAGGAAGTGTCTTAAACAAGGGCACAATGGTGATAGTTTATGGATTAATGGGGTATAGCCAGTTACATCTCAGTGTCCTGGTAGTAGGACACTTGGCACACTGCAGTAATCATCTTAATTTAGGTATCATTTGAAAGCTTAAATGTTCAAACAACTGAAATTGGACCAATTGTTTTACCTTGTAAATGGTAATTAATAACCTTTTAGATAGCTCAATTCCTTGTGATATCAACTTTAAATTTGGAACACAACTTGGTTAGGCATATGGCTTTGATTTTCTAGCACTCTAGCAATGTAAAATATATTTTGTATGTGTGTATATATATATATATATATATATTATAAAAAGGTAGGCTAGGCCCAAAATGGCGAAACACTAAGCTTTTAATTGTCTTTACCACAAATTATTGGTCAAGAAATTACTTAAAAATCCATTGCTGTCTCAGAAAAACATCAAAGACAGAATGAAGTTTTTGGCAGAATATGAGAAATTTGATTCAGAGTGGTTCAGCAGAGTTGTGTGGAGTGATGAATCACAATGAAACACAAGTTGCATTGTGATGCTCCAGAGTGGTGTTTTTGAAAATCTGGTGAGAAATATAATAGTAAATGCATCTCTACCACAGTCATTGTGTGGGGGGCTGTTTTAGCTGCTGATATTGGTGAGCTACTTCACTGTGGAAAGTCATTTAATGCTTTGGAGTACAGGAGAATATTGCAAAATGCTTGCTTCCTACAACTGAAAAGTTGTTATCTAAAGTGGAATGATCAGATGATATTTTTCAACAAGACAATGCTCCTGCCCAAATTGCAAAGACAACTGAGAAGTGGCTTGAGAACAAGTTCATCAGGCTCATGTTTTGGTCTGGTCAGAGTCCAGATTTGAACCCTATAGTGAATATTTGGTCTTACATTAAACTCAAATGAACTGGAAGACATTTCTTAACTACTCATGAACTCTTTGAAGAGTTTGTTTGATACATGCTCCGAACCACTGATTCGAAACAAAAGATTCGTAAAGCTTGTTTTGAAAATCACCCATCACTAGATATTGTTGAATAAAGTCGTTATTTCGGGTTTTTTTTGGCACACAAAAAGTATTCTCGTTGCTTTATAATATTAAGGTTGAAACACTTCTCACATAAATATGTCTTTAGTAGCTTTCTGGGCATTGATAGTGTTAATCTTGCTGGCAATGCAGGCCTCATGGATTTTATTAAAAATATCTTAATTTGTGTTCTGAAGATGAACGAAGGTCTTACGGGTGTGGAACGACATGAGGGCGAGTAATTAATGACAGAATTTTCATTTTTGGATGAACTAACCCTTTAAAGGCACAGTATATAAGTTTTGCCTCTAGAGGTCGCTTTTTCAAAACATTAAAAAGACAGAGCCTGATGAAGCTGTGAATGAGCTTGAAATCATGGGAGCTGTCAAAAGTTATGTTATAAAGTTATAAAGCAATAGCTCGTTGGCTGGTATAAGACAGTTGATGCACATTGCAGTGAGCTAGATTGATATTAGAATATCAGTAAAAGCCGAATGACTTGTGTTGCTAAATGGAATGCAATTCATTTAAAAATATATTGTATGGTGGAGAAAATGTATTACTGTTACTACAGATAAAGCTCTTTCTGATTATGTTATGTTAGCCACTTACAAAATAACATTGTCTCTGAGGCATGGTACAAACATTACTTGCAGTAAATCAAGAAAACAAGAGATTCAAACAATAAGACTAACCGTGTCGAACTACATAACAATGATTAGTTTTCTGTCAATAAAAATATCCAAAGATGTTAAATGCCCTAGAAAAAATTGAATTTACCTTGGCATAGTCAAATAACAAGAGTTCAGTACATGGAAATGACATCCAGTGAGTCTCAAACACCATTGTTTCCTCCTTCTTATATAAATCTCATTTGTTTAAAAGACCTCCGAAGAACAGGCGAATCTCAACATAACACCGACTGATACGTAACAGTCGGGATCATTAATATCATCCGTGATATCAGGATATTTTTAGTGATATTTGTAAATTGTTTTCGTTAGCATGTTGCTTATGTTCTGTTAAATGTGGTTAAAGTTAGCATCGTTTCTTACTGTATTCACGGAGACAAGACTGTCATTATTTTCCATTTTTTAAACACTTGCAGTCTGTATAATTCATAAACACAACTTCTTTCTTTATAAATCTCTCTAACAGTGTGTAATGTTAGCTTTAGCCATGGAGCACCATCAAACTCATTCAGAATCAAATGTAAACATCCAAATAAATACAATACTTACGCGATTAGACATGCTGCATGACGAACACTTTGTAAAGATCCATTTTGATGGTTATATTAGCTGTGTGAACTTTGTTTATGCTGTTTAAGGCAAGTGCGAGCTCCGGGGGCAGGGAGCACGAGAATTTAAAGGGGCCGCAGCCTGAAGCGACGCATATTTAATGATGCCCCAAAATAGGCAGTTAAAAAAATGAATAAAACAATCTATGGGGTATTTTGAGCTGAAACTTCTCAGGGGACACCTTAGACTTATATTACATATTTTAAAAAGACGTTCTACAGCACCTTTTAAAGCATCTTTGGCGTTTACATGGTTTCTACAGAAGGAAAGGGTATGACATCATTGACAGGCAATGCAATGACACGGACCGTTACACTGGTTAAAATAGCTAAAATTTCTCTGGATTTAAACATTGTTGGAAACATTTGGGATAATGTAAGTAGTGTACAAAATATATAACATTGTTTTAGTTGTTTTGGGATATTTTAATCCAAAAATGTACATATTGTGCCTTTAAGACCATTAAAAGACCACTAAATATTTTGCCATTTTTGGCTTCACCCTCATTATTATTATTTATATATATTTATTTTTTATTGTACATTTGCTTTACAGTACATTTAAACTTCTATACCTTTTTTACACTTTCATTTGATAAAGCTGCTTTAATGTCAGTATTCTGCTGAGTATCTTCTTTAAAAAGAGATCTTAGGTCTGTATTCCAAAGCAATCATGAATTGCATCCATTTATCCATTTAAGTTCAGATCCATGCTCAAAAAGTGGGGTGAACAGGTTAAATGTACAACTTGTGTCCACAATCAGCATGTGGGGCCAGCACTATCCATCTAATACTGTAGATATACAAACAACTGCTGCTCACTATGTCATGATTGACTACAGGAAGCAAATGCAAGTAACGTCGTTTATTCTACAACCAGCAGTACAGAAACACAGTCAATGAAAACGGGCAGGCTTGAGGTGGCGCAGGGACTGAGATGGTCGGCTGGTGACGTGACGTGGTGACTGAAGAGTGGCGGTGAGATGATTCCAGGTTCCAGACAGTAGACAAGGCACGAAGACAGTAATCCACAGAATGACGACGAAACAACTGGGACTCCGGTCAGGAACAGACAAGACAACCACGAACAGGACACCAAACAACGATCTGACAAAGGAGAGATGAACGAGGTGAGTATAAAAAGACTGAGGTGATGAGCAGCAGGTGGGGAGAGTGATGAGTGGCAGCTGGGTCCACTGATCACCCACGTGGCCTGGGCACACCCACAAACACACTCGCACACAAACACAAACACACCCACTGCGGTCATAACACAGAGCACGCGACAAGAAGGAAACAATGCATCTGCGAACACGTGACAGTACCCCTCCTCCTAGGAATGCCTCCTGGCATTCCCCGACTCCCTTACCTGTCGATTGTAATCCTCGATAAGGGTGTGATCCAGAATGTCCCTGGCAGGAACCCAACTCCTCTCCTCCGGACCGTAACCTTCCCAGTCCACCAAGTACTGAAATCCGCGTCCCCTCCGCCTAGAGTCCAGAATACGAGTTACCGAATAAGCTGGCTCCCCATCTACGAGACGCGGCGGTGGGGGAACCGGGGCTGGCGGGTTAATCTCAGAATGAAAAACAGGTTTAATTTTGGAGACATGGAAGACGGAATGAATCCTCCTGTACACTGGAGGAAGTTTAAGGCGGACTGCCACCGGACTAATGATCTTGGTGACAGTGAACGGGCCAATAAATTTAGGAGCAAGCTTCTTAGAAACGGATCGGAGAGGAATGTCCTTGGTAGAAAGCCACACTTTTTGACCGACGACGTAAACCGGAGGCCTTGACCGGTGGCGATCGGCCTTGGCCTTGGTGCGTTCCCTCACTTGGAGGAGAGTCTCTCGGGCCCTCGTCCAAGTTCGGTGGCACCTCTGGACAAAGGCGTGGGCAGAGGGGACCGCGACCTCGGATTCCAGACTGGGAAAAATAGGTGGCTGGTAACCTACACTGCATTCAAACGGAGATAGGCCCGTGGACGACACTGGTAAAGTATTGTGCGCGTACTCCACCATTGAGAGTTGCTGACTCCAAGAGGAAGGATTCTTGGAGACCATACATCGCAACGTTCGCTCCAAATCCTGATTGGCTCTCTCAGTCTGACCATTGCTCTGGGGGTGAAACCCAGATGACAGACTAACAGTCGCCCCCAGCAATCTACAGAATTCCTGCCAAAATTTGGAAACGAATTGGGGACCCCTGTCAGAGACCACGTCTACCGGGAGGCCATGAATCCGAAAGACGTGATCAATGACCGTAACCGCTGTCTCCTTGGCTGAGGGTAATTTGGGCAAGGGAATAAAATGAGCCGCCTTCGAGAACCGGTCCACTACGGTTAAAACAACCGTGTTCCCTTGGGAGGGTGGGAGGGCGGTCACAAAATCTAGCGAGATATGGGACCAGGGTCTCGAAGGGACTGACAGCGGTTGAAGTAACCCATCTGGGGCACGATTGGAAGTCTTACCAACGGCGCAGACTGAGCAAGCCAAGACAAAATCGCGAACGTCACGAGCCATGAGAGGCCACCAGAATCGTTGCTTAACCAAAAACTTAGTTCGACTGACTCCTGGATGACATGCCACGTTGGAACAATGACCCCACTGAATGACCATGGACCGTAATCCCTCCGGCACAAATAATCGGTTTGGTGGGCACTCGGGCGGAGGCGTTACCCCTTCTAGAGCCGACTTGACTCTCGATTCGACCTCCCATGTGAGTGTGGAGATAACTAATCTCTCGGGAAAAATGCACTCGGGAGTAGACGGGCGTTCGGAACGGTCAAAAATACGAGACAAAGAGTCGGGTTTGATGTTTTGGAACCCGGGCGGTACGAGAGAGTAAAATCAAAACGTCCGAAAAAAAGTGCCCACCGAGCCTGCCTGGAGTTCAATCTTTTGGCAGTTCTGATGTATTCTAGGTTCTTATGATCGGTCCAGACGATAAAGGGTACCCCAGAGCCCTCTAACCAGTGACGCCATTCCTCCAACGCTAACTTGACTGCCAGCAACTCCCGATTACCAATGTCGTAGTTACTTTCGGCGGGAGATAAGCGATGTGAAAAAAAACGCGCACGGATGCATCTTATTGTCTGCGGAAGAACGCTGGGACAACACTGCACCTACCCCCACCTCTGATGCGTCGACCTCCACCACAAACTGCCGTGATGGATCAGGGGCAACGAGAATAGGGGCTGAAACAAAGCGAGCCTTCAGTTTGGCAAACGCAGCTTCCGCTGCGTCTGACCACCTGAACGTAGTTTTGGGGGAGGTCAAGGCGATCAGAGGTGAGGCTAGTTGGCTGAAGTTGCGAATGAAACGCCGGTAAAAATTGGCCGAACCCCAGAAACCTCTGTAGGGCCTTACGGGAATCTGGATTTGGCCAATCTACCACAGCCTTAACCTTCTCAGGGTCCATGCGTACTCCCTCAGTCGACACGATGTATCCTAGGAAAGGAACAGACTGTGCATGAAAAACGCATTTCTCCGCCTTGACAAAAAGCCCATTCACTAGCAACCTCTGAAGCACTCGTCGAACGTGCTGTACGTGTTCCTGGAGAGATGAGGAAAAAATCAATATGTCGTCCAGGTAGACATATAAGAACTGATCGACCATATCTCTCAGCACGTCATTGACGAGTGCCTGGAAGACCGCTGGGGAGTTGGAAAGCCCGAACGGCATGACCAAATATTCAAAGTGCCCCCTAGGGGTGTTAAAGGCGGTCTTCCATTCATCACCCTCCCTGATGCGGACCAAATGATAAGCATTTCTTAAATCCAATTTCGTGAAGACGGATGCTCCCTGCAACCTCTCGAAGGCTGAAGACATTAACGGCAAAGGATAGGTATTCTTTACCGTAATGTTGTTCAACCCCCGGTAATCAATACAAGGTCGCAGGGAACCATCCTTCTTCCCCACAAAAAAGAACCCCGCCCCGCTGGAGAAGAGGAATGGCGAATGAACCCGGCTGCTAGTGAATCAGAAATATATTTCTCCATAGCCTCTCTTTCGGGAACTGAAAGTGAATATAACTTGCCCTTAGGCGGAGACTTCCCTGGTACTAGATCTATGGCACAGTCGTAGGGACGATGCGGAGGAAGAGAAGCAGCCCTGGACTTACTGAACACCTCCTTCAGGTCCTGGTACTCAACGGGCACGGTAGACAGATCCACTGCTTCCTCCTGTAAGACAGAACCAGAAACAGACGAACAAGCAGAGACAAGACAAGACTTATGACACTCCTCACTCCAGGCCACAATGCAGTTCTGGACCCAGTCTACCCGGGGGTTGTGTCTGGTGAACCAAGGATGACCAAGGACGACGGGGGTGTGAGGGGAGTCAAAAATAAAAAATTTAATCTGTTCAGAATGGTTGCCAGCGGTGATCAGGGTGATGTCTTCAGTGATGTGAGAAATGGTGGGAAGACTCTGTCCATTGAGTGCGTGAACAGCGATTCTGTCGGTGAGTGGTCTGAAAGGAATGTGGAACTTGGTGGCGAAAGATTGGTCCATGAAGTTACCTTCTGCCCCGGAATCCAGAAGTGCGTTGCAGTTGTGAAGGTGATGTGACCATCCCAATCTCACCGGGAGGAGGGTGGATGTGGTTGAGGACTTTCCAGCGGAGATCCCACCCGACAGTAGCCTCAAACTTACTGCCGGGCTTGCCCTTTTAACGGGCAGTTGTAAGCGAAATGTCCCGCCTTGCCACAATATAAACAAAGTCCTTGGGACCTCCGCCTCTCCCGCTCCTCCCGGGAAAGCCGAGCTCGACCTACCTGCATGGGCTCATGATCTTGAATAGGACTGACCGTGTCCCCGCCGCTGGACCTCCGGATTTCCTCACTCCTGTGGACTGGACTTCTCCGCTCGGCCCTGGTCAGCCGAGCATCACCCGGAGCGCCAGGTCGACGAGACCATTAAACGTGGTGGGGAGGTCCAGCGCGTAGATCTCCCTTTGAACACGGTCAGCCAACCCATGCAGGAACATGTCCCCACTGCGCCTCCTCGTTCCAGTGACACTCTGCCGCCAATGTACGAAATTCGATGGAATAATCAGACACCGACTTCTCTCCTTGGCGTAGTTCCGCCAACTGTCTGGCGGCTTCTCTCCCCGCGACTGAGCGGTCGAACACTCTCTTCATTTCTGCGGAGAGTGACTGGAACGAGGTACAGCAGGGGTCTTGGTTCTCCCACACCGCCGTTCCCCAGAGCGACGCCTTCCCCGTCAGAAGCGTCAGTACGAAAGCCACTCTGCTTTGTTCGGTGCTGAAAGTGCGGGGCTGCAGAGCAAAGTGCATGGTACAATGTGTCAGAAAAGCTCTACAAAATCCTGGTTCACCTGAATAAGCTTCGGGTACTGGGAGACGAGGCTCCGAAGCGGCGACGCTCGCAGGTGTGGGTGGGGAAACGGCCGGTGTGGGCGGCGCAGCGGGAACACGAAGCAGCTGGACTTGCTGGGTGAGCTCGGATACCTGCGCCACGAGAGCCTGCACGGCTCTTCCCGTCTCGTTGAGATTTCTCTCCTGTGACTCCATTCGACGAATGCTGCTGTTGACGAAATCCTCCAGTGAAGACTGCTGAGTGCTTGCTGCTTCCGCTCCTTGGTCAGATCGTTCTGTCATGATTGACTACAGGAAGCAAATGCAAGTAACGTCGTTTATTCTACAACCAGCAGTACAGAAACACAGTCAATGAAAACGGGCAGGCTTGAGGTGGCGCAGGGACTGAGATGGTCGGCTGGTGACGTGACGTGGTGACTGAAGAGTGGCGGTGAGATGATTCCAGGTTCCAGACAGTAGACAAGGCACGAAGACAGTAATCCACAGAATGACGACGAAACAACTGGGACTCCGGTCAGGAACAGACAAGACAACCACGAACAGGACACCAAACAACGATCTGACAAAGGAGAGATGAACGAGGTGAGTATAAAAAGACTGAGGTGATGAGCAGCAGGTGGGGAGAGTGATGAGTGGCAGCTGGGTCCACTGATCACCCACGTGGCCTGGGCACACCCACAAACACACTCGCACACAAACACAAACACACCCACTGCGGTCATAACACAGAGCACGCGACAAGAAGGAAACAATGCATCTGCGAACCGTGACACACTATGTCAGCTATTTGAAATCAACATAGTTTTGTGCAGCAATGTTTTTTGAAAGTACTATGAAGGCATCAGAGAAGGCATTTGATGCAGGTAGATACCATTTCCTCAGCAATTTTCTTGCAGTCAGTAATGACATAATTATATGAGAGTCACGATAAGGAATCCATATACAGTATACATTTGAAATGATTCATAGTGTTCATAAGAGTCATATATGGAAGTAATCCAATTATCCTTTGACAGTATATTCTTACAGATGCATTTGAAAAAAAAAGAAAATGAAAACACTGAAACACCCTTCTTGTTTCTTGTGCCACTTTTAATATTTAGCTAAATTATCATAATTTTTTTTTTATCTGTAAGTGTGAATTACTTTGTGACATCCTTGCACTGCAATTTGCACTAAAAGTGTTTGTTGGCAGAGATGTTGTTGGCCGGGAGGCAAGAGGGAAAAAAAACATCTTCTTTAATATCTTCAATGCAACACTTCTCCAGGGATCAGGCCTGTAGCTTATCATTGAACCCTGACAACTTTTCATTTCCCTGGAAGGAGCTCGCAGCAGCATGACATTGTTGTCTTTATTTACACATTTGTCTAGCACTGCTTCCCTTGTAGAAGAGATTCATTTGGACTGTTTTTACAGAATGTGTCAATGTTGTTATGCTCAAACACGTACACAGACATGACGGAGAATTACTTTCGTCTTATTTATTTTTTTGACTGCTGCATGTTGTGATTACCGTAACGATTCTGAACTGTAAAAAGCCTTCAAGTGCTAGTAACTAGAAATTACAATATGTAAAATGGTAATTTTCTGAGAGCTACAACTTGTACCACATGGCCGCTTTACCACCTGACCACTGCAGATTTATGGTGCGTTTGACTTGAAGTGATGCAGTGCACTGATCTGTGTATGAGATCAAAGTACAGCGAGATAAATTCGAGCATACCGAGCTTTATTTACGGTAATTACATGGCGCAAAAGCAACAGAAGTGGAGCGTATATATACAACCCTTGTGTTTTACTAACAAAAAAAGTTGAAAGGCTAAATTTTAAATGACCGTTACAATGCACAATCAGAACAGTAGCAAGACGAACACTGCAACAATATAAAAAGTCCGATCACTGGAAGCAGTATTTGCCGATACAATCACTGAAATAAATAAAAGGCCATCTATTCTTAACAACAATTTATTTAAAGTAAAAATGAATAAATAAATAAATAAAGAGATGATTTATTTATTGGCAAGTAGCATGTTCCATTAAAGGGTTAAAGGGTTAGTTCATCTCAAAATGAATATTCTGTCATTTATTACATACCCTGTCGTTCCAAACCTGTAAGACTTAAATATATTAAATATAAATATAGATTAATCCTACTAAATCTACTAAAAATTTGTAACTTTTCTCTTTTTCATTTGTTGTTTGATTAACATTAATGACAGCAGGAATATTAGGCTGCTGTCACTTTAAGACGAATGCACGGATCCAATATAATGTTTTACATGCGACTTATTTCCCAACTGTTTATGTTCACTTAAAAGACATAACCTATGGTATTTAAGTGAATACTCACCAACCCGGGCATTTTGACATATTTTTGTGTGTATTTAACTGTGTAGGTGCTTGTCACTTTGCTTGTCAGTGTTCCACTCCATCTTGGAGAGCACACAGAAAGCCTCTTGGGGAACGGTATCACTTTCGCAACTTAATGCAGTTTTAATAACTCTTTTTATTATCAAGCATGTCCTTCAGTTTAGCAAGACAGTATTTTATGACAATAACTGATATAGGCTGCATTTCCTAAAAGCATTGTAAGCCTAAGTTGATTGTGGAACCATTGCCACCAAGGATCTATATGATCAACTTAGGCTTAAGATGCTTTTGGGAAATGCAGCCTTGCTGTCATTGATGTAGGGTTGCTGTTGTTGTAATGTCTCTGCTTTCCGCAAAGATGTTGCAAATGTTTTGTCCTTTTCAGACGCCTTGTGAATGTAGTGAAGCAATTTTACCTGCGCATAGAGATTTTTTTGCTGCTGTTTTCTTTGTTTTTAATGCAATTTTTATTAGAGAAGTTGCATCAGAAACAGCTCTTCAAACACAAAATCAAACAAAAATAATTCTAACCAAGTACATTGTATGTGCATGAGAAAAAGACCTGGCAGCCAACTGAAAAAACACTTTTATTCGGCCCTAAACCCAATTTGTGCATTTGTACCAGCATTTCTTTCTGGTGTGTCTGGCCAGTTAAGATAACACACTTTCCGTTGTGTACCTAATAAGAATATATGAATATTGTTGGTCTGGTTTGGTTTCAAGTATTGTCACAAGGCTAGAACGGGACATGGGTAAATAAAAACAAGCAGACAAAAAAGCTTGAAAATGTCAAGGCACAAGATCCTCTTGGGTGAAGTCGTCCTCTCATTGTCTCCCTGAGTACACTGGTTAACATGCAGTACAAACAAATACTCTACGGGATAGATGAGAGAAACTGAAAGAAGAAAATTCTCACTTCAAAGACTGTGCAGGCTTTTGACTGCACCGCTCAAGGTGATTTAGTTAATGGTTAAATGAGAAAGAAAGATGTAATGTTATGCACTATAAAAGAACAACATGGCGGATAGGCACCATATTTTATGCATTATACCTCATTGAAAGTTCAGTATGTCGACATATTAACTTTAAACCCATCTTTATCCTGGTAAAGAAGCCAATTAAGGTGGCATTTTAAAGCTTCACTCAATCTGAGTTCAAGTTTTTCGAGTAGCATCTAGAAATTTATTGCCACAACCAGTGACACAGAACATCATCATGTTATGAGGTTTCTAGAATTATTCATAAATTCCAAACCTTAACTTTGGTATGTAGATTGTTCAGCAATGCTTGTGTCGTAGAAAAGAAGGAAATTATGTGGCTTGTGGACAATAAAATGGACCATAACTGCTAATACACTACTATTTAAAAGAAGAGTAGGATTTTTTTATTTATTTTTTTAAAGAAATTAACGGTAGCCTACTTTATAATACAGGTGCACTAATATGCATTAATTAATGCGTAAAGGGTTAATTCACTCAAAAATAAAAATTCTTCTTTCAGATGAATACAATCTGAGTTATATTAAATAATGTCCTGGCTTGTTCCAAGCTTTATAATAGCAGTAAATTGAGGATGAGATTTTGAAGCTCAAAAAAGTGCAATCATCCAACAAAAAAGATATTCACACGACTCTGGGTGGTTAATAAAGGCCTTCTGCAGTGAAGTGATGTGTTTGTGTAAGAAAAATATCCATATTTAGAACTTTAAAAACTAAAATAACTTACCGACAGACAGCCGTACGCATCGAACTTGCACTGTGTCCCCTAGAGGACACTTTGGGGAAGAGTACCCACTCCACCATGCTGAAGGGATGAGTGCCTTATAAAAGACTATAAGGGTTCCCCATCCCTGAGGTACAGACCAGCGGCTGTCATGCCTGGGGCATTCCCCAAAGTATCCTCTAGGGGACACAGTGTCTCGTTCCCCTTCTCAGGGAACCATGGTTACATGTGTAACCTGAGACATTTTTTGTTATTCAAAATGTCATCCATTGTCGTGCCATTGTAAAGCTAGAAAGAGCCAGGACAATATTTAATATAACTCAGATTGTATTTGTCTGAAAGAAGAAAGTCATATACACCTAGGATGGCTTGAGGGTGAGTAAACCTTGGGGTCTTTCATTGTTGGGCAAACTATCCCTTTATCTAATGCACAGCTAATTACCACAATGGGTTGAAGATATGTATTTCAACTTCAACTTTAAAGGTAGGGTAGGCAATTTCGGAAAGGCTAGCAATAGCATGCTAACTTTGAAAGCATGAGATCCCACCATCCATTCAGAGCACTCTCCAAAGCCATGCCTTCTCCAAAACACATGAACACACACAACAGAGTCTGCAAAGCGTCGCAAGAGACGGTGTTAAATTATCTCATGTCTCAAAGCACATAACATTAAAATAATAATGAACATAACTTACAGAGCTCTTACTTGTACCACTTGACAGCTGCAGATTCATTTCGGCATTGATGATGCTGACAAAGAAAAGCATAAATCCGAGTCTGATAACGTGAACTGCTCCGGGTAGAACGTCATGGGTTGTCATCTCGTAATTATGGTATGATATAGCATAAACACAGCATAAGCTTGATGTTTTGGTTCAGGAGTAACTGTAAAAGGCGGCTGCTGTTTATTTACGGCGCCCGGTGACTGTGTCTACAACTCTGAATAGTGAAACTTAGTGAACGTGCTGATGCCTGTGCGAGCAGGATGTGCGGAGGTATGGAAATAGGCCTACATATGTTCACAGGCAGGTAGGACATCGTTGGTCCGATTAGATAAACATTTTTTTTCTTGAGACTTCCACAGAAGATATATGTACATGTTTTAATATTTAGACCACTTCTATTATTGATTAAAGCAGACAACTGAAAGTTGTAAGACATAGCTTTGACCCATTGTGGTAATTAATGTGTTGTTAAGGGATGACACATTTAATTAACAGCAATTCATATATTACTTAATCTATTTTGAAGTGAAGCGATGTGTTTTTGTAAGAAAAACCTTTATATTTGAACTTTATAAATTCAAATAACTAACTTCCGGCGGACGACCGTACCCAGAATCTGCAAGTCGATTTGCGGCGGGAGAGTATTCTTTGACCTGACGCACAACGTAATGATGAATGCGGAGGCGCAGAGGATAGAGCAAAACAAATCACTGGTCATGGATTATAAGTCTAAAATTATAATTTTTAAAGACAAATTTCAGAGGATTTTGATATAAGAGAATAGGAGCTTAAATTTGTTGCACAGGCCTATTTGTTTGAACCGTGAGAGCCATCTATGTCATGAATACGGCTCCCCTGGCTCTTCATCCCGGCCGCTCGAACGATCCAGCAGCCCTCATGCAAATCTCCACCGAGCTTTCAGCACAAGCCAGTCAGCTCGCGGTGCATCAGCATCAGCTGAATCGACTCACCTCTCTCACCGAGGAACTAGTGAAAACTTTGCAAAGTCTTCGCTTCGCCTCTGCTGAGGCCACCATGCCGCCACCTCTCGCCGCTACCAGTCCGAAGATCTCGCCGTCTCCGGTCAATCCACGCCTCGCTCTGCCTGAGAAATTAAACGGCAATCCTACCAAATGTAAGGGCTTCCTGTTACAATGTTCTCTGTTTGTTAACCAACAACCATCCCTGTACTCCACAGAGATTAGTCGCATTTCCTTTGTGTGTTCGCTGCTCACGGGCAAAGCGCTAGACTGGGCCACAGCAGTATGGAGAGAGGACAGCTCAGTGTTTCCCACTTTCGCAGTGTTTCTACAAAGCTTCAAGGAGGTGTTTGAACACCCAGAGGGCGGCAAGAGTGCTGGTGACCAACTGCTCACGTTAACACAAGGAAAGTCCACGGCTGCAGAGTTTGCTCTACAGTTCCGCACGCTGGCTGCGCAGACCAACTGAGTGGAGGACTCGCTGAAACTACTCTTCCGCAAAGGCCTAAACCTGGAGCTGCAAGCAGAGCTGGCATGCCGCGACAAGGTCAGGTCATTGACCTCGTTCATAGAGCTGGCCATCCACATTGATAATCTCATTCGCTCTCGCCGGCCGCTCCGTCCCCTCGCCACCAGCGCGGCCACACCAGAACCCATGCAGCTTGGTTATACCCCTATTCTGCCTGAGGAACGAGAGAGAAGACGCCAAATGCATCTGTGTCTCTACTGCGGACAGGCCGGCCACATCAAGATAAACTGCCCAATCAGACCCAATGTCTCCAACCCCAGATCGGTGAGTTCAGACTACCCTTCTAACTGCCTGAAAATACCCATCCAAATCACCCATAACGGCCGGGTGGTGTCCACTCACGCACTCCTGGACTCCGGGGCCGCTGGAAACTTCATATCAGACACCTTCACCCATGAGCATGATATTCAGTTAACCAGCTGTCATTCTCCGTTAACAGTGGAGGCGCTAGATGGGAAACCCATAGGAGGAGGAAGGGTGTCACATCTCACCTCTGAGCTCGGTCTGCAAACTGGGGCTCTTCATAAGGAACAAATTCACTTCTATGTTATTCACTCGCCCAACAACCCTGTCATCCTAGGCCTGCCTTGGCTCCGCACGCACAACCCTGTCATTTCCTGGAAGGAGGGTCAGATCGTCCAGTGGGATCCCGCTTGTCATCAACGCTGTCTGAGTCCAGTCCTACCCATAGCGATTCACGCCATAACTGTCAATGAAGTTCCAGTCGACCACGAATCAGCTATTCCAGCCAAATACAACAACCTGGCGCTAGCATTCAGTAAATCCAAGTCCACCGAACTGCCGCCGCATCGTTCCAGTGACTGCGATTGACCTGCTGCCTGGGTCTACACCCCCCAAGGGCCGTATCTTTCCTCTGTCTCAACCGGAGGAGGAGGCTATGAAGTCATACATTGACGGGGAACTGGCTAAAGGATTCACTCGGCCATCAACCTCTCCCGCCTCATCAGGGTTCTTCTTCGTTAAGAAGAAGGACTGCAGCCTCCGACCTTGCATTGACTATCGTGGACTCAATGACATCACCATAAAGTTCAGGTATCCATTACCACTAGTACCAGCGGCCTTTGAACAACTTCGTCAAGCCCAATACTACACCACGCTAGACCTCCGGTGTGCTTATAACCTGATTCGGATCCGAGCAGGCGATGAGTGGAAGACTGCCTTTTCCACCTCCTCTGGCCACTACGAGACCCTTGTCATGCCCTTCGGGCTATCCAACAGTCCCTCAGTCTTCCAATCATTCATCAATGATGTCTTTTGAGATATGCTAAATCGATGGGTAGTGGTTTACATCGACGACATCCTGATATACTCCAACACATACCACGAACACATCCAACATGTCCGAGCCGTTCTACAACACCTGATCCAACACAAACTCTACGCGAAGGCCGAGAAATGTGAATTTCATCGCACTTCCACTTCTTTCCTGGGCTACATCATCAGCCGTGAGGGAGTAGCGATGGACGATGGAAAGGTTAAGGCGGTGCTGGAATGGCCGCAACCACACACGCTTAAGGAGTTACAACGGTTCCTGGGGTTCGCCAACTTTTACCGGCGGTTTATTAGAAACTTCAGCGGAGTGGCTGCTCCCTTAACCACCATGTAGTGCTGTAGTACTCGAGTCCGGACTTGGACTCGAGACGTTTTTCTGTTGTCTCGGACTCGTCTCGGACTCTGTGATATTTGCACACCACAAGTCCTAATTGGTCTCGACCGAGTCCAGTTTTTCAGTCTCACTTCTTACCGATTCCGAACCGATCTTTTTTGTTACCAGCGGCACAGGCAGTAACGTCAGCTGCGCATTCTCGCTCTCTTCTCTCACGGTGAAGTGACACACACTCGCGCGGGCGCCTCCTCTCTCTCACTCGTCTCATTCGCTCCGGTTCCTGCAGGTTTCGTGCTCACACCGAAAGCGCGTGCACCACTGATCACGCGAATAAGCCACGCTTAGTCTCAAACAGAGTCACAATTACCAAAATGAGTGGCTTAATGCACTTAAAATATTAAATGCATACAAAATTATGTCAAAATGCTGGCAATTATTCAGATAAACACAGTCAGTTTTGGATCGTTAAATAGCTAAGAGAACGCAACTCTTAAAGGGACAGCAGTCCAATATTCCTGCTGCTGTCTGACATGTTATTTAAAGAACAAAAGACAAAGAAAATCAATTTCTGCTCTTGACTGAATACGTTTTTAACTTTAATGGTAAGAATAAGTCTGTATTTAATATTTACAATAAAAAATACAGAAATTAAGGTAACCAACGTGGATGTGTTATTTTACATTTGATTACTTTAATTTCTGTAGTAATTCTTATCTAAGTAAAAACCTACTTAACCTGAAAAACTTAGTTTCATTGCTCTCTATTCTATTGCATTTATTTGTTGTTTGTTTGTTCTTATTTTATTACTGAGTTTTACTTTTTTTATGAAAATAAAACTTTGTGTTGAAGAAAGGTAGATTTTTGTTTGTATATGCTGTCAATTATAGTTCTTAGAAAGAAAATCAGAATCGGCAAAAATAGGTATCGGCAGATCACAGTATTCGGAAATCGGAATCAGCCAAGAAAATTGAAATCAGCGCATGTCTAGTTCAAACAAAAGCCACAGCAGAACTGCAATTCATATCGATGTTTCTTGAACAAATCTGTGGCTGTGTAAAAACCATGAGAGTCAATGATTCAATTACCCTTTCAAAAATACATCCACTTGTGTCGTTACTGAATGAATGAATGAATGAATTGAATGACTCGATGACTCACTCATTAAGACAGTGACTTACCGCCACCTACTGGCAGTTTTAGTTCAATTTAAAAGTATCACACATTATAACATCATTGCTTATTTTTCTTTTGGACATTTTTAATTTAAAACATTGATTTATTTTATAAAGGTATTTATAGAGGTAAAAAAAAGCACTGTAATGCACAATCAGTTTAAAAGGGAAAATATTGTCCCTTAATGGAAAAGGTGTGATTGCAGCAGTCTAAGTGGAAGAGAAGGGGAATGCAGAAGAATGTTAAATGCCTCAGGGTGTACGCGACTGTAAAATGTTTGGGAACCACAGTTGTAGAGAATTTAAAAACGTAATAATGCAAAAAATAATAATGCAAAATGATTATTTTAGAATCTAAGATATGCTGTCTCTCACATCACATAAATTATCAATAGTTATTAACGAAGGTCTTGAAGAGGATTCTTTTTTTTTCTGTCTCTGTCTTGACTGTCTCATTTGGACTCGGACTTGACTTGGACTCGAACCTTTTGGACTTGGACTTGACTTGAACCTCTTTGGACTCGGTCTTGACTTGGACTCGAACCTTTTGGACTTGGACTTGACTTGGACTCGACAAAGGTGGACTTGACTACAGCCCTACCACCATGACAAGACGCAAAACTTCTCGTCTCACGTGGTCACCAGAGGCAGTCCGAGCGTTCCAGGAGCTGAAGAAACGCTTTACATCAGCGGCAATTCTTCGTCACCCAGATCCCGAGCTCCCGTTCACTGTGGAGGTAGACACCTCCAATACCGGAATAGGAGCCGTATTATCCCAGCGACAGGGTGAACCATCCAAAATGTTTCCCTGTGCGTTCTACTCCCGTAAGCTGTCCGCCGCCGAACGCAACTATGATGTGGGCAACAGGGAGTTACTGGCCATGAAAGCGGCACTGGAGGAGTGGCGTCATTGGCTTGAGGGGGCCAAGCACCCATTCGTAATTCGGACTGATCACAAAAACTTGGAGTATCTACGATCTGCCAAGCGCCTAAACCCACGACAGGCCAGATGGGCAATGTTCTTCACTCGCTTTAATTTCACAGTCCCTTACAGGCCCGGGTCAAAGGATGTAAAGGCGGACGCATTATCAAGGCAAACGGATGAACCTGAGCGCTCAGGGAACACTGCCCGACACTCTGCTGCTCGCCCCCGTGCAGTGGGACATAATGACAGAAATCTCACAAGCTAACGAACAGCTAGCAATCCCAGCAACCTGTCCACCTGACCGCACCTTCGTTCCCGCACATCTCCGAGACAGACTGCTGCACTAGGTCCACAATTTCCCCAGTTCCGGCCATCCAGGCATCACTGCCACTCTCCAGCTCCTGCAGAACCAGTTCTGGTGGGAAACCATGGCCGCTGATTTTACCACCTTTCTCAGCCACTGTACTGCCTGTCAAACTACCAAAGCTTCCCATCAAGCCCCGGCCGGTCTCCTTCAACCACTCCCCATTCCACAACGTCCCTGGTCCCACATCGCCATCGACTTTGTAACCAATCTACCCGAGTCCCAGGGAAACACCACCATCCTCACTGTTATCGATCGCTTCTCCAAAACCTGCCGTCTTCTGCCACTATCCAAACTTCCCACAGCAATGGAAACCGCCGAACTCCTGTGCAATGCGGTCTTCCACTTCTACGGATTACCCGATGACATAGTATCCGACAGAGGACCTCAGTTCACCTCCCGCGTCTAGGCCGCTTTCTTCAAACAGCTTAATGTCAACATCAGTCTCACTTCTGGGTACCATCCTGAATCCAATGGACAAACTGAACGCATGAACCAGGAACTGACACGGTTCCTACGCACCTACTGCAGTCAGAATCAGACGGACTGGAGCCGTTATCTAATATGGGCTGAGTACGCACAGAATTCCCTGCGTAAACCTGCTACTGGCATCATCCCATTCCAGTGCGTCCTGGGCTTCCAACCTCCGCTCTTTCCCTGGTCTGGCCAACCATCAGAACTACCTGCAGTCACTGTGTGGATGCGCAGAAGTGAAGAGACTTGGGAATCAGCACACCATCACCTACAGCGGGCAGTAAGACGCCAAGAACTTCATGCCAATCGCCATCGGCGGCCCAACACTCACTACTCTGTTGGGCAATGGGTATGGCTATCCACCTGGGATCTTTGCCTCCGACTTCCATGTCGCAAACTCAGTCCCAGGTTTGTAGGGCCTTTTCAAATCATAAAACAACTTACCCCTGTATCACGGGCTCTGTCATGAATACGGCTCCCGCGGCTCTTCATCCCGGCCGCCGGAGGGAGCTGTCACCGGAATATTGACTTGCTCTCATCTGGACTACATTACCCATGGGCCCTCATTCCTGGGACTGATTGCGCACACACCTGCACCACATCACACTCACTCCATAAAACACTCACACACGCATCCATGCACCGCGAAGTCTTGATTTGCCTTGGTGATCATTTCTAAGCGCTTTCTTGTGGACTGTTAACCTGTTATCGATTGGACTGCCTTACCTCTGTGAACCTTTGTTGCCGACCCTGATCTCTGACTGTTTCCTGGACTCTGTTTGCTTGCCGCCTGCCACGATCCCTGCCTGTTGTAAGATCTTGTTTCATTGCCGCCTGTCTCGACCCAAGCCTGTCCCTGATTACGTTACTGTCTTGTCCCTGTTTGCATTGTGCTATCTTGTCTTAATAAAGACGCTGCAAATGGATCCTCACGTTGTTGACCCATCATTACAGTCTAAGTGTCCAATACGCCAACATCCTGCGTCATACATTGCGTCAGGGGGTTACTCATCTGGCGCAAGTCAACTTGCGCTTCTGTGTATGCTCATCTGCCGGAAGCTAGTTATTTGAATCTATAACGTTTTAAATAAGAATATTTTTCTCACAAAAATGCATCACTTCACTTAAGAAGGCTTTTATTAACCCACTGGAGTCATATGGATTACTTTTTTTTTTATTTATTTTTTTATTTTTTTTTATGGATGGATGCATTATCTTTGACTTCAAAGAATGGTTTGATGGTGAGTAAATAATGGGAAAATTTTCATTTTTGGGTGAACTATCTCTTTAAGCATGGATTGATGCATATTAGTGAAGTGTTACCAATTAATACTTTTATTATTCAGCAAAAATGCATCAAATTGATCTAAATATGACAGTGAAGACTGAGGATATTGGTACAAAAAATATTTTAAATGCTGTTATTTTGAACTTTCTATTTATCAAAGAATCCTGAAAAATCATGGTTTCCACAAAAATAATTTATTATTTTCAGCTGAAAACAAGAAGAAATGTTTCTTACGCATCAGTTCAGCATATTAGCCTAGTTTTACACAGTGAAGCATCACAATTTGTTTGAAAATGTCACCTATTTTTGTCACGATCACCAGTGAGAGTGCCCTATCAGCCACTAGAGGGCACTCCATTCCGGACTCTCATTTCCACCCATTGCATTCACTACATTACCCATAACGCACTCCCCGGACTCATTATCTCATCATCATTGCACTCACCTGTTTGGTATCACATCATTAGTGTCTGTCTATTTATACCTGGTTTGTTTCTGCCTTTGTTTGTGGTTCTTTGTATTTTTGTTATGTGCACTTTTGTACTCCTGGCTTTTGTTTTGTGGACTGTTTCTGTGATTTTGACCCTTGCCTGTTCCTTGGATTACGTGTTTGGAGTTCCCTTAAATAAACATCACTGCACTTGGATCTTACCGCCTTGTTTCTGTGTGCACCGGTGACAGAAAGAACCACCATAATGCAATGATCCAGCAGCGAGGGAGTCTGGTCCCCGGCCAAGGCACGGGAAGCTCGGGGCAGTCCCCAGGATTTGGCGGTGCTGCGGCAGAAGGGTATGAGGATACGACCATTTGTCCAAAAGTTCTGGTCACGGGCAGAGAAGTTTAGCCTCCCTGATGCGGTCCTCAAGGAGACTTGCAACGGCTGTCTGAACGACCCTCTACCACAGTGGGAGATGGAGCTGGTGGAGAGGTTGAATTTTTGGAACTTTGCCAATTACTTATACCTACGTAAGAATAAGCCGATTCGGAGACCTCCTGTTCCCGCTCCAGCCCGTGTGTCATTTCCAAGGCCTGCTCCAGCCCATGAGTGTGTTCCAGCCCGTGAATCCGCTCCAGAGGCCTCAGAGGAGGTTGGCACTGAGTCTCCGCTTCACACTCATAAAAGGAGGAGGAGGAGGAGGAGGAAGGCTTTAGTTATCCCTCAAGGCCCGGAGGCCTTCCCAGAGCCCGCTCCATCCAGTGAGTCCACTCCAGAGCCCGATCCATCCAGTGAGTCCACTCCAGAGCCCGCTCCAGTCAGGGAGTCCACTCCAGAGCCCGCTCCAGTCAGGGAGTCCACTCCAGAGCCCGCTCCAGTCAGGGAGTCCACTCCAGAGCCCGCTCCAGTCAGGGAGTCCACTCCAGAGCCCGCTCCAGTCAGGGAGTCCACTCCAGAGCCCGCTCCAGTCAGGGAGTCCACTCCAGAGCCCGCTCCAGTCAGGGAGTCCACTCCAGAGCCCGCTCCAGTCAGGGAGTCCACTCCAGAGCCCGCTCCAGTCAGGGAGTCCACTCCAGAGCCGCATGATCTTCCTGTCAGTCCTATGATGGCCAAGAGGACTGTCTTCACTTTTTATGTTTTGGCAGCATTGCGTGCCTGGAGGATGCACTCGGAGCGGCCCGAGTCCGCTCCAGCCAGTGTGCCCACTCCAGTCAGGGAGTCCGCTCCAGAGCCCGCTCCAGTCAGGGAGTCCGCTCCAGAGCCCGCTCCAGTCAGGGAGTCCGCTCCAGAGCCCGCTCCAGTCAGGGAGTCCGCTCCAGAGCCCGCTCCAGTCAGGGAGTCCGCTCCAGAGCCCGCTCCAGTCAGGGAGTCCGCTCCAGAGCCCGCTCCAGTCAGGGAGTCCGCTCCAGAGCCCGCTCCAGTCAGGGAGTCCACTCCAGAGCCGCATGATCTTCCTGTCAGTCCTATGATGGCCAAGAGGACTGTCTTCACTTTTTATGTTTTGGCAGCATTGCGTGCCTGGAGGATGCACTCGGAGCGGCCCGAGTCCGCTCCAGCCAGTGTGCCCACTCCAGTCAGGGAGTCCGCTCCAGAGCCCGCTCCAGTCAGGGAGTCCACTCCAGAGCCCGCTCCAGTCAGGGAGTCCACTCCAGAGCCCGCTCCAGTCAGGGAGTCCACTCCAGAGCCGCATGATCTTCCTGTCAGTCCTATGATGGCCAAGAGGACTGTCTTCACTTTTTATGTTTTGGCAGCATTGCGTGCCTGGAGGATGCACTCGGAGCGGCCCGAGTCCGCTCCAGCCAGTGTACCCACTCCAGTCAGGGAGTCCGCTCCAGAGCCCGCTCCAGTCAGGGAGTCCACTCCAGAGCCCGCTCCAGTCAGGGAGTCCACTCCAGAGCCGCATGATCTTCCTGTCAGTCCTATGATGGCCAAGAGGACTGTCTTCACTTTTTATGTTTTGGCAGCATTGCGTGCCTGGAGGATGCACTCGGAGCGGCCCGAGTCCGCTCCAGCCAGTTTGCCCACTCCAGTCAGGGAGTCCGCTCCAGAGCCCGCTCCAGTCAGGGAGTCCGCTCCAGAGCCCGCTCCAGTCAGGGAGTCCGCTCCAGAGCCCGCTCCAGTCAGGGAGTCCGCTCCAGAGCCCGCTCCAGTCAGGGAGTCCGCTCCAGTCCCGCATGATCTTCCTGTCAGTCCTATGATGGCCAAGAGGACTGTCTTCACTTTTTATGTTTTGGCAGCATTGCGTGCCTGGAGGATGCACTCGGAGCGGCCCGAGTCCGCTCCAGCCAGTGTGCCCACTCCAGCCAGTGAGTCCGCTCCAGAGCCCGCTCCAGCCCGTGAGCCCGCTCCAGAACCCGCTCCAGTCAGGGAGTCCACTCCAGTGCCCGCTCCAGTCAGGGAGTCCACTCCAGAGCCGCATGATCTTCCTGTCAGTCCTATGATGGCCAAGAGGACTGTCTTCACTTTTTATGTTTTTATGTTTCCCGCTCCAACCCGTGAGCCCGCTCCAGCCAGTGAGCCCGCTCCAGTCCTGCATGCTTTCCCTGTCAGTCCTGTGATGCACTCAGGGCAGCCCGAGCCCGCTAACATCCCAGAGCATCCAGAGCCCGCTGCCATCACCGAGCTGCTCGCTCTCCCTGATACGGCCACGGAGGCCGTCACCGAGCTGCCCGCTCCCCCTGATACGGCCACGGAGGCCGTCACTGAGCTGCCCGCTCTCCCTGATATGGCCACGGAGCAACCTTGGTCTGCCCTGCCGCCGCCGTCCAAGCCTTCTGCCCTGCCGCCACCGTTCAGATCTTCAGTCCTGCCACCGTCACCCAAGCCTTCTGCCCTGCCGCTGCCGCCCAGGCTTTCTGCCCTGCCGCTACTTCCCAGGCCGTCTGAACCGTTGGAACCAGCCTGGTCAGTTCCTCCGGCACCACCCTGGCAATCAGCCAGGATTCCAGACCCGCTGGAACCAGCCAGGTCAATTCCTCCGGTGCCACCCTGGCACTCAACCAGGATTCCAGACCCGCTGGAACCAGCTTGGTCAGTTCCTCCAGCACCACCCTGGCTTTCAGTGGGGCAGCCTGGATCTGGCCCGCCATCCCTCCCCCTGATCCTCCTCCGGTCCACCTCCCTCCTGAGCTTTTTTGTGTTTTTGTGTTTTGTCTGGTGGAGCGTCTGGTAGCCGCTCCTTTGAGGGGGGGGTAATGTCACGATCACCAGTGAGAGTGCCCTATCAGCCACTAGAGGGCACTCCATTCCGGACTCTCATTTCCACCCATTGCATTCACTACATTACCCATAACGCACTCCCCGGACTCATTATCTCATCATCATTGCACTCACCTGTTTGGTATCACATCATTAGTGTCTGTCTATTTATACCTGGTTTGTTTCTGCCTTTGTTTGTGGTTCTTTGTATTTTTGTTATGTGCACTTTTGTACTCCTGGCTTTTGTTTTGTGGACTGTTTCTGTGATTTTGACCCTTGCCTGTTCCTTGGATTACGTGTTTGGAGTTCCCTTAAATAAACATCACTGCACTTGGATCTTACCATCTTGTTTCTGTGTGCACCCGTGACAATTTTCATGGTATCAGCACAGAACGTCTATCATACTTAATCATAACAATCATGTTTACAGTAATGTCTGAGGCATAGTGTCTAATGGGCATTTTGCAATTATAACAATATCTTCCTGAAAAATAAACCCCTCATCTTAATGTTGCCATAAATACACAATTCTGATTATGTGGCTGAAGTATAAAGCATGAGAATGAATGCCATTACAAAACTGGAAAATAGATCATAATGGTATCATTTACACTCTAAATGAGAATCCAAGTTTGATTGAGTTTAATTTTGCATGACAGTAAATGTTGTAAAGCTGTCTGCTTTTAGAACAGTAGAATGTTTGTTAACTCCCACCAGGGCCACACAAACAGCTTGGATTACTTTTAATCGGTAAACAAAAGCCTACATCCATAAGCTTCACAAACAGAGCAATAAGCTGCAAAATATCACTGAAAAGAAGCTTTTGTCCGGCAGGATGTTTGATGAGGAATCTGCCTTGACCCGCATAGCCCTGTGCTGGAAGCACATCTAAATCTACTTGTGCTCTTCAGATTGATGAAAAGGCCTCCAGGTGAATGTGTCGACTGATTTGTCTCCTTTGTTTAATATGGAAGGAGCCATATGCAGAGAAGCGAGAGGTTTATCATTTTGATTAATGCATTTAGGCCTGTGACAGTCTCTCTCATCGTTCTGTTTTTGTTCAACCTCTGTATTCCCTTTGCGCCCGATGCCTTATCCTAATGCTAATGATTTGGGCTGTCAATGTTAACATGTTAATTTGGTGTAATTCATTATATATTTACTACAAAAACTCAAATGAGCCAGAAAGCACTTAAACAATAATTGGAAAATTTTTAGAAGCTTCACATATTTAAGAAGCCTCAATTGAAAGAGAATTGTGCAATAAATTCTTGCATTTGGCCCATGTTTACATCGTATTTCAGATGCTGTGAAGAAGTTTTATTACATTGCCAATGAGATAGGGGCACAGTGAAGAATCATTGGAGTCTTGGGTCTAACGAAGTTTCTATCACCCTTGTGTGTTTTTGTTTCTTTGCCCAAAGTCTGGTGTACTCAATGTACTGTACTGCTGACAGCACTGCTTTCTAATGAATACACCCTCATTTACTTCAACTATAATTTATCCCACCGGGGCCCCTCTTTCCAAAAGGGCTTCGGAGACAGAACACCAAAGCAAGTCAAATATCCATAAGCAAAAATGGTGTTAACAAAACTTGGAGGGGCACGCTTTGTTCTTTTAACAGTGTTTGACTGAATAAATGACCTTGTCAGTGTCTGGAAGCTTAGTTTGAGAGGTACAGCTGTATTGCGTTTGCTGTGTTTTACTAAGTTTTGTTATGCAAATAGAAATGCTGAATGTGATGAATTTGAATATTGATGTATATGTTGTACAGTGGCCTCAAAAACACTTTGGAGACTAAGGAGACTAGCACATTGCTTTTTATTATTATTTTTTTCATGGTGTTGATATGAAGGAATTTTCTGTATTGAGTTTTCACATGTATTGGATTTACGCATTTCATTGTGTTGTGTTAAGGTTAAAGGAAATGTGCAGAAACTTAAAAGATAATGTCCTGGCAAAAAATACCAGTGCATTTTTTGTTTTTCTATGTATTATTTTCTTACAGTATATCGTCGCTGTCCGATGGAAACCACGTGTGTCCATTTTGCCGATTTTCTGATTTTTCGAAGGATTGAATGTCCAGGTTCATTTCCGTATACAGTACGCATATCTAAATGGCCAATGAAAAGTTGTGAAATCATGTCATCTGATTTTCACGTATATCCATTTGGTGTCAAAGCTGTCAATCACGCCGCGTATCTCCCGCCCTGTGGAAGCATCTCGCCGGTCTCGTGAAGTTTCATCGAAGCTCAGCACTGGATAGCCGAATAACACTGTGAGATTACATTGCCAAATAAACATAGCCTGGTGAGACAATGACTTTCCTTTATCGAGGTAAACGTTTCCCCCCTGACGCCAGACATACGTCTAGGAGTGACAAAATTATGGTAGGACTGTGCAAACAAAGTATCTGTCTAGCATTACCATGTCTGTGTATTGATTCATTGTCCCTTCATAGTTTGCAAGAGATATTTAATAAATGTATAATTAATATTAAATAAACTAAGCGTATTTAAATAAACTAAGACATAGGCTATTTAATAAACTGAGCGTATTCATCTGTCAATATGAAACGCGACTTGGCCATTCTAATTAATGATCGGAAGAACGCGTATCGACCACCGTTATTGTAAAATATGCACGTATGTCCATTTAAACATTTTGGTCAAATGTGGATTATATCATTACACTGGCAAGAATATGGTTACATGTAAAGATGCCGTACCAAGTATGACAACGCTACATTCAACTGCTTTTGAAATACAGTGTTTTTTTCACTTCCTGAAAAGTAACCGTTTTGGACATACATGAGTTTCATCGGGCAGCGACGATATATAAACATCTATGATTTGTGTTAACAAGTTCAACATGCTTGCATAATTTGCATAATTTGTTATTTGTCCAAGTACTTTTTATAAATTATATTATACAGCAGTTCTGGTTCTCAAATCTGATTGGCTGAAAGGTCTTTCCAGCCATGCTATCCACAAGTTTCCTACGCCCCATGAGGCCTTGCGTCAAACGTGGGAGCGTCTTCCGGTTCGAAGTAAACAAGCTGGACGTGACACTCATTCATTCAACAGTTGACAGTGATTCAAGATTTAACGATCCAAACTTGCGAACGTTTGTTTTTTACTTAAAGATTTAAGATTCCGGCATATATATTTGAACAATGTTTTACAATAAAAAATGTTTTACAGTAATAGTAATGTATTAATTTATGTCAGGAGTGCACATCAATCATGCTAAATCTAACTGATATTTATATTGACATAAAAAGAAAACACAGACCTATTCAGTTAGGCCTGCTTCCATTTATTTGCGATCACAAGAATGCAAAAAACAATTCCATTAAGGCTTTTAAATCTAAAGGCTTACACATAGAAATATATTGATAACATACCCTATGTTTACGTCACTTTTCTGAGACTTTCTATTTATTTTCCTCTAAATTATGCGATGATTGATATCCGAGGATGTTTGCGCGATCTCTCCGTCTATCCTGATCCTTTCAGCCAGAGCAACAGAGGGAGCTCATGAGAAGACAACAAGAGTTATGAGTTAAACGAGTTAACCGGAGTGTGAATCTGTTAAATATGCATTTGTCAGGAATCAACAGGCACAGGGAAGAGACAGATAAAACATTAAACCAAATAAATACACGATTATAATCACATAAGAACTGTCTTCATTCCTCAAGCAGTCTCTGATATTTTCCATAAGTGTATTATCGCAGTGGTTAACATAAGTAGCCTTTAGCATCGCATACAGTGGAAACACGACTGGCTCTGGCACGCACGTTAGGAGTCAATAACATCATAAGGCTTTGGTGCTAGCATCAGTGACGGGAAGTAGCTACAGACAGCGGGTTGTTCATGTATTGCAGATGCTCTAGTCATGCAGCAGCACTTTTGTGGAAGGTCAGTAAAGTAAAGAGCAATTAAGGGCACGAAAACTGTTTATTGTATTGTGATATTAATGTAGTAAACTGAGATGTTGTCCCTGAGCACCGTAACTACATCTCTCATAAAGATTTGAAACTTTACAAAGTAAACAATGATCCAAAAAACACTTAGCCTCTTCGCTAATTAGAACACAAAATACCATTGGTATGCTACTTCCGCCGCCTCACCGGAAGTTGTACCCACGTTCTCTTTTACAGTAGCGCCCCGCGGAAACAGGTGGATATTCTACCAGGAACCGTTTCACCGTTTGAATTACTCTGCTGTCTGCATTCTCACAACGAGTGTCATGGTAGACGAGCAAACCCACTATATTTTTATAGATACTACTGTTATTTTATAATGGAATGTAGTTTTAATAGTTTTTTAGGCAAGAATATAGTTGTTTAGATAGAATAGAATAACTTTATATTTACATTGACTAGAGCACATTGACTTTATATTTACTAACTAGAGCACTGCTTTTGTATGTTCGACTGAACTGTTTGCTTGTGTTTATTTCCTATTTTACTTTTTATACTGTTATAATGGCTATGTTGTTCATTTAAATATTATGGTTCAAAATATAATATTTTATATAAATAACATGCCATCTCTTTTGGTATTGAGAAGAGTAATTCCAACTCCAGTGAAAGTTACATTAATACGGCATGAGATGGCGGCAAAGACTGTCTTTATGAGTGAGTCAGTCAGTCGCAAAGACTTTTATATTGAAATGGACTGAAACAAGGAAACAAGTAGATTGTTTTTACTCTAAACAACATTTTACGCGACGCAACTGACAAATGCATTGACTAGTGCTGTCATGGAAATGTCTTAAATGTTTGTGGCGACCAGGGCGGGCGAGAGGCGTGAGGGAACGGCGCAAGGCCGGTGGCACGAGTGTTAATGAGCATCACCTGGGAGGCGCACCGGCCTTGAGTCCCTCACTGTAGTCGCTCCTCCTTTTATGCTCCCGGAGCTCCTCCATGAGGGATTCAAGGCTGGTGCGCCTCCCAGGTGATGCTCATTAACACTCGCGCCACCGGCCTCGCGCCGTTCCCTCACGGCTCTCGCCCGCCCTGCTCGTCACATACCCCCATCGCCCCTCGCAGGCCGGGGGGTACTCCCGCATGTCTCAGCGGCCGCAGCACCTGGGGGTAAGGACAGATGAGACGAGAGAAAGGAGACGGAAGCAAGGGGAGCGACAAGATGAGAGAGGGGAGAGAGGAAAAAGAAAAAAACATTCTTGGTCCGGTTCCCCGACACACTGCCGCTCGGTCCTCAGCCTGCCAAGAGGCTCTTCTTCGCGGTGCCATGCGGTGGCACTGGACGCTCTATGGACGGCCCGATCCTCGACTGCCTCCTGGCGGCCGGCGATGGCTCCTTCGACTGAGGGCAGCCGGCAGCGAGTCCCCTATTCCCTGCTCCTCCCCTTTATGGCGGATGGTAGCAGGCTCCGGCCCACAGCGAACGGCGGCGACTCCTCCACTCCCTCTTGGACGGCAGCCACCCCACCTTGTCCCAGGGGCACGGCCTCGAGCTCTCCGTCCCACCTGTCACTAGGCTCCAGCACCTCCGCCTCGGGCAGCCTCTCGCGGTCTTCCCACTCCCGCGCTACCCGAACTCCGCAGCACTGCGATCCCCCTCAGCAGCGAGGGCTCTCCGACAGCATGTCCCTCCTTCCTCCCGGGTTTTGGCACCAATGTAACATAGTTCGTAAACGGGAAGAAGGAGGCGGGAACCGGCGAACGTTCAAACAAAGTTTTAATTCAAAATAAACAAAGAACAAAACGAGAGTAATGCCGGCAGACCCTCGCGGACGTCTGCTGGCCACACAAACATAATAAAACATAAAATAAAGTCCAGGCCTGGTCCTCTCTCGTCCTTCACTGTAGTCGTTCCTCCTTTTATGCTCCCAGAGCTCCTCCGTGAGGGATTCAAGGCCGGTGCGTCTAATTACGAGTACCCCCCGGCCTGCCAGGGGCGATGTGGGTATGTGGCGACCACGCGAGAGCCGTGAGGGAACGGCGCGAGGCCGGTGGAGGAGCTCCGGAGGCATAAAAGAAGGAGAGATGTCAGTGAAGGACGAGAGAGGACCAGGCCTGGACTTTATTTTATGTTTTATTATGTTTGTGTGGCCGGCAGACGTCCGCGAGGGTCTGCCGGCATTACTTTCGTTTTGTTCTTTGTTTATTTTGAATTAAAGTTTTGTTTGAATGTTCGCCGGTTCCCGCCTCCTTCTTCCCACATTTACGAACTGTGTTACAATGTTAAAAGGATAAAGATATTGCTTTCCTCAGTGGACATTGAGCTGATGAATATCAGCTAGATGCAGGTAATTCACTCGCTCAGGCGATCTCTCTCTCTCATAATACTCTACATATTACATTGAGTTTCAAAAAGTGACTAGTTCTAAAGTGATGTTTTAGAATTAGGAATGCAGGCTTGGGCTCAACTGTTATACTGTCAGCTTGAGATATGAATCGGTGGTGGAAGGAAGTAGTTCCTCACAAAAGAGGGTTTTTTAAATCTCCATTTTTGTTCGTATTTATTTACACACTTGTACCATCGAACTGTTGTATAAACGCAATATCACACTCGTATCGCATGGCTACGAGTGTGATATTGCGTTTATACAACAATATATTATTATGTTCAGATGTTTATATTATATTGGATGATCAAATGTTCAGATGTTTATATTATATTGGATGATCAAATGTTCATATGTTATGTTGTTTGCAGATGTTAAAAACAAGTCATAGCTAGTTTTGAGGTGTGAACTGGAAACTGACAAATTATTTGGCAAATAATAAGAATAACAGGAGTGGAAGCATTACTTTGATTGTATCATTATAAAATTATAACGGCTGAATTAGCAGCATACAGTAATGTGGACTAATGCTCTGTTGTGGTTGATGAACATTAATTTAAACTATTTCTACGGGGCAAAACACTTTTTTAATCACAATGCATTAAGTTTCGAGACCTCAGAAGGCCAGACAGCAAAAGCACTCTGGCAAGGGGAGAGATCTGGCACCATTTGAGCGTTTGAAGCAAACTCACAGCACTGAAAATAGAGCGGCTCTGCTGGTGAGAGTGCGGTGCCTCCTGTGTGAGAGGAGAATTAGACTCCCTGCCTAATTGAGTGAGGTGTTTACTGCAAATTAATTACAAAACAACCTCGTAATTAGATTCAGAACCATCCTCCTCAGAGACAAAGAGACAAACACAAGGAGACTTATGTTACAGGAGCTGAGGGAAAATAGTGGAGATCATGGTAAAGAGGTGGGCCGTGCAATGATCCTTTGCAAAGGTGCCAGTAAAGGGGTGAAAACACAGGGAGAAGATCCGTAGGCGGTGTATTTTCTGTAAGGACCGGGACCATCCATCACTGCTTAGGTGGCCCCCACCCTGAACATGCTCTCTCTCACACACACACAGACACACTCAAAGACTTATTTACCTTCTGCATCTGACAGCATGGGGCCATTGTTCTCTCTCTCTCATTATCACCCCCATGGGTCCCAATGACAGAGTGCAAATTTAGAATGGAACAGTGTTAGTGACTGTCAGCCTACTGCACACAGGCACTCATAACTAATGTTCTACAACAACAAGTTCTCATCAGGACACGTTGGTTTTTATAGAGGTATAGCAATACTTTTAACACAAGGAGATGTGCTGTAGCAATATGTATGTCAACTGGTATAGCTGGTTTGGTGCAGTATAGCAGTATGTGAAAACTTTTTCCTATTTTAATATATTTTAAATTGTAATTAATTCCTGTGATGTCAAAGCTAAATTTTCAGCATCATTACCCCAGTCTTCAGTGTCACATGGTCACAGGAAACATTTCTTATGAATGTTAAAAACCACTTAATACCATTTCAGGATTTTTTGATGAACAGAAAGTTTAGAAGAACACAATTTATTTGAAATAGCTTTCTGTAAATGTCTTTACTGTCACTTTTGATCCATTTAATGCATCCTGGCTGAATTAAAATGAAAAAATATGAATTTCTTCCAAGAAAAATGTATGAACTTTCTTTTTTTTCACTTTTCTTTCTGTAGCTAATAATCATGTACCATTAGCCTACCTAACATTGGCTATTTCTAGCTTTTTTGACGTTGTATCATGTTTAAATAAAGATACAAAATAAATAGTTTAAAGAGAAGCAGCCAAAAAGAATAATTCTGCCATTAATAACTCAACTTCATGTGGCTCTAAATCTGTATGTTGTTTTTTTCTGATAAGAAGTCATGGAATCTTTATGCAGTTCTTTTCAATATATATATAAAAATCCAAACAAAAGACTTTCATTCCCCCAAAACACTGTCCCCTGGTTCAACAGACAAGGCCTAAGCCTAGTCCCAGACTATACATGTTTGAGCTTTTTTTTAGGTTTAGGACTGAGATTAGACTTGGCTTCCTCACTGTAGATTATGTACTGTAGCCATGATATGTTTTTGATTGGTTGCATGCCTTGCTGAACAGGTTGAACCTTCCTTATGACTTTCCATGCAAGATTTTTTTATACACAAAGGTATGAATGAGCAAGGGCTTATTACAAAGGTAGAAAACCAAGCCATTAATTCCCAAACCAATTTACAAGAACATATCCGAAAGAAGAGCAAAATGAGGGTCTGAAAATATGCAATATGAACATCAAAGAAAACTAATAAGAGAGAATATTAGCATTTTCCAAACCTTTGTGAATGAGATCAAAATCCATAGAGCTGGAGGAGGGGAACCAGCTTCATTAGGATGGCTAGCATGCTGCTCTTTCACTACTTTGCCTCTGTTAAAGAGCATTTTTGAGTAGTTAATCCTCTTGATTGAAAACACAACATGCCAGAGATGGTCTGCCTCAGCAATTTGTGTTAATTAGCCCTACCAGCCCTTAATTTCTTTCAGACTTTACTATGACTATTTATTGGCATAGTGTTTGCCCAACAGAAAATCATTCTGACCCGAGGCTAAAAACACTGTAATTGAGCCTCTATGGACTTTGTACTATAAGTGTTTAGATGAAGGTTTTATAGTGTTTGTTAGCAGGTATCGACTCAAATCCATTTTGTTTTTCGTAATATGTGATTTTGAAATATGCATGGGAAGTTTTTGAGTTAATCACCTGAGCTATAAATGTCATGTGATGCACCCAGCTTGAAACATAGGAAAAATAGTCAATTTTATGCTTTTAAGAGCTTTTCAAAACAAAACTGGGGTAAAACATGTACTGGAAGTGGTTTAAACAAATGAGATTTATATAAGAAGGAAGAAACAATGGGGTTTGAGGCTCACTGTATGTCTTTTCCATGTACTGAACTCTTGTTATTTAACTATGCCAAGGTAAATTCAATTTTTGAATCAAGGGCACCTTTAAACAAGTTTGAAAACACATCTGAAAATTGATTTTTTTATTATTATTTCAAAATATTTAAAAAGTGGCCAAAATAGTATATTCCTAATAAAATGTGGCGACCAGGAGACGTGAGGGAACGGCGCGAGGCCAGTGGTGCGAGAGTTAATGAACCCCACCTGGGAGGCGCACCAGCCTTGAGTCTCTCACGGAGGAGCTCCGGAAGCAAAAAAGGAGGAGCGATGACAGTGAAGGATGAGAAAAGACCAGGCCTGGACTTTATTTTATGTTTTATTATGTTTGTGTGACCGGCAGACGTCCACGAGGGTTTGCCGGCATTACTTTTGTTTTGTATTTGTTTATTTTGGTATTAAAGTTTTGCTGAATGTTCGCCGGTTCCCGCCTCCTTCTTCCCATATATAAGAACTGTGTTACATATAGATATATTTACATAAATTAACTTTATGGCCAAAAATATGTTCAATATAAATAACATATTTACATTGTCCAGAATATACATATTTTAAAAATACATGTTGATACAAACAATACATTAAAGGCACACTATGTAGTTTTTGCCTCTCGAGGTCTCTTATTTGTAACAAGTGTAGCTTGATGATGCCTCGATTTTGCGGAATCATGGGAGGTGTTGTCTTCGAGGCCACCGGAGTGATTGCTAATAAGAGGCAAGCTTGACAGATGGTTCGAGAGCAGAGGAGCTTTTATTATAAAATGGATTATTCTGGCCCTTGATTCTGATTGGTTGAGCCGCGTTCGAAGCCATTGTAAAATTCACGAAAACATACAGCTGACCGCATTACATAAGTATCGCTGCACCACTGAGTGTGTGTTGCTGCGTCTGTCTTAGCAACCACTCTTAGAAACGTAAACATATGTTTATTAGGGGCCAAGCACCGAAGGTGCGGAGGCACCTATTGTTATTGTTGGCGTTCTTTTTTTTTTTTTTTTTTTTAATTCTTCTTCTTCTTCTTCTTCTTCCGCTCTTGAAGTCTATGGCAACCCATAGAACCGCTTGCGGGAAAGTTGTGAAATTTGGCACACAGTTAGAGGACAGTCTGACCTTTGTCCACAGCAAATTTGGAGTCTCTATCTCAATCCCTCTAGCGCCACCAGCTGTCCAAAGTTGCACTTATGTTTATGTTAATAACTTTTGAACCATAAGGGCTAGAAACAAAATTCTTTTTTCCTCTGAGTCCTTGGGTCAAGACGAATCGCCATTTTGAATTTTCTGAAAAACTTACTTTTTCGAACTCCTCCTAGGCCGTTACTCCGATTTTCATGAAAATTGAATCAGATCATCTTCAGACCATGCTGACAAAAAGTTATGGAATTCAAGTTGATTCCTCAAACCGTTTTCGAAAAACTCACGAACGAATTGTACGTAGTGCTTGCGAAAACAGAAGTAAGGCTGTATCTCCGCAACGCTTTATCGTATTCAGACCAAACTTGGTACATGTCATCACAAGCATGACCTGAGGTACCATGCAGTGTTTCGGCGCAGCGCCACCTACTGGTGCGGAGATATGAAAAATGGGTATTTTTGCTTATAACTTCTGATGGGTTTGTCCAAAAATCATAAATTTGGTCTCGTTGGATTCGGGGAATCATGCCGAGTCGAATGATATCCAATTTTCCATTTTGGCCGTCGGCCATTTTGAATTTTGTGCTAAAATTCTGTATTTTACGAACGCATTAACGTATCTTTACAAAACTTGGTATGGGTCATCAGCACAATGCCCTGAAGGAGCCTGAGAAGTTTCGGCAAAATTTACAAAAATGCTAATAACTTTTGACTGTATTCACCAATTGTAATGAAACTGGTCTCAGTAGATTCCTTGGGTCATGCTGAGAACATAGATATCACATTTGCTATAGTCAGCTAAACTTCCTGTCCGCCATATTGTTTTTCTTCAAAAACCTACTTTTTCGAACTCCTCCTAGACCGTTGCTCCAATTTTCACCAAAATTGAACCGTGTCATCTTCAGATTATGCCGACAAAAAGTTATGGATTTCAAGTCGATAAGTCAAACCGTTTTCGTATACCGGAGCAAAGAATTTGAGATGTGATGCAAAAATTACCCTTGAAGCTGTATCTCTACAATGCTTTGACAAATTTAGACCAAACTTGGTACATGTCATCACAAGCATGACCTGAGGCATTATACAGTGTTTCGGTGCAGCGCCACCTACTGGAGTGGAGATATGAAAAATTGTTATTTTGCTCATAACTTCTGATGAGTTTGACCAAAATTCATAAATTTGGTATGGGTCATCAGGACAATGCCCTGAAGGAGCCTGAGAAGTTTCGGACCAGCGCCACCTCGTGGTCAAAAGTTATAACAAAATTTACAAAAATGCTAATAACTTTTGTCTATATTAACCAATTGTAATGAAACTCTGTAGATTCCTTGGGTTATGCTGAGAACATAGATATCAAATTTGCCATAGTCAGCTAAACGTCCTGTCCGCCATATTGTTTTTCTTTAAAAACCTACTTTTTCGAACTCCTCCTAGACCGTTGCTCCGATTTTCACCAAAATTGAACCGTGTCATCTTCAGACCATGCCGACAAAAAGTTATGGATTTCAAGTCCATATGTCAAACCGTTTTTGTATACCAGAGCAAAGAATTTGAGGCATGATTCAAAAATGACTCTTGAAGCTGTATCTCTTCAGTGCTTTGACATATTGACACCAAACTTTGGAAGTGTCATTGTCACCTCACTCTGACCATACCACAACAATTTGGACACAGCGCCACCTATTGGTCGAAAGTTATGAACCAGTAAATCCTCATTTTTGATAATTTTTCAGCTCTTATGCCTAAAATGATCTTAATACGTCTTTAATTGTTCACTGTTGCAGTTGGTCTGATGCTCCCAGCCGTGTTGGCTGGTTTCTTGTGCCGTTTTTGTGCTTGGCCCCGTAATTGCTGCTTGCAGCTATATTTCTCAATTGATTTCGTTCATTAAAGCTTACTGCATTATGTAGAAGAGTATTGTGAGAGAGATATTGTGTATTACCTGCACTCAGATTTAGCATTTTCCTTCAGGTCAGTCCTATGCTCATTATAAAAAATCCATTTGAATGTCCACTGTGATCCTATCCTTTTAAAATTGAATGGGATTTCCCGTGCCCTGCTGACACTGACAGCGCTAGTCAAGGAAATCATTTGTCATTTGTGTCTTGTTCTGTGTTCACAACAAGTTTCAATATAAAACTCTTTGTGAGTGACTCGCTCATAATGATAATCTTTGCCGCCATCTAGTGGCCGAATAAATGTAACTTCTGCTGCTGTTCATGGTCAGGGACTATTTTTTCCAGCGGAAGGAAGGCTTTTAATGATTTTACTTGATGAAACTCCACTCCGCGTCATGCTGATATAAATTCACTGTAAACCACAGCTTCTTGGGGCTTATTGCTTTATTATGCCACAGCCACTTCCGCTTCTTCCGGTCATGCATATGTGAGGTAACGCAGAACTGTTTTATCATATTAGATACATTTGTGTGTTGAAAGTTGTTATAATGCTACTCTGTACTGTGCGTTTACTTGGCCGCTGCTATGAGACACTTGTTGCACACTGCAGTAAGCTGGATCGATATTAGGCATGGTAAAATGATACTTGTGGAAAAAAAGAAAACGAGATTTAAACAATAAGACTTACTGTGTTGAGCTATATAACATGAATAGTTTTCTGTTGATGAATGTCAAGTCAAGTCACCTTTATTTATATAGCACTTTTTACAATGTAGATTGTGTCAAAGCAGCTTTACATTGATAACTGGTACATTATTTTGGCTGCACAGCAGTTCTTAAAGAATAATGTCAATGCAGGCAGATCAAAGCACTGTTGATTATCAAATGTCAATGTAACACAGTTCGTAAATATGGGAAGAAGGAGGCGGGAACCGGCGAACATTCAACGTAACTTTAATCATAATAAACAAACAAAACGAAAGTAATGCCGGCAGACCCTCGCGGACGTCTGCCGGCCACACAAACATAATAAAACATAAAATACAGTCCAGGCCTGGTCCTCTCTCGTCCTTCATTGTAGTCGCTCCTCCTTTTATGCCTCCGGAGCTCCTCCGTGAGAGACTCGAGTCACTCGCGCCACCGGCCTCGCGCCGTTCCCTCACGGCTCTCGCCCGCCCTGCTAGTCACATACCCCCAACGCCCCTCGCAGGCCGGGGGGTACTCCCGCGACTGCGCTTACTCCCCCCCGGGGCCTGTCTCGGCGACCGCAGCACCTGGGGGTAAGGACAGACGAGACGAGAGAAAGGAGACGGAAGCAAGGGGAGCGACAGGACGAGAGAGGGGAGAGAGGGAAAAGAAAGAGAGAAAAAAATAATTCTTGGTCCGGTTCCCTGACACACTGCCGCTCGGTCCTCAGCCTGCCAAGAGGCTCTTCCTCGCGGTGCCACATGCGATGGCACTGGACGCTTGGTGGACGGCCCGATCCTCGACCGCCTCCTGGCGGCCGGCGATGGCTCCTCCGGCTGAGGGCAGCCGGCGGCGAGTCCCCCGTCCCCTGCTCCTCCCCTTCATGGCGGACGGCAGCAGGCTCCGGCCCACGGCGGACGGCGACGACTCCTCCGCTCCCTCCTGGACGGCAGCCACCCCACCTCGTCCCAGGAGGACGGCATCCGGGTCTCCGTCCCACCTTTCACTTGGCTCCAGCACCACCGCCTCGGGCAGCCTCTCGTGGTCTTCACTCCCGCGCTGCCCGAACTCCGCAGCACCGCGAACCCCCTCAGCAGCGAGGGCTCTCCGACAGCATGTCCCTCCTTCCTCCGGGTTTCGGCACCAATGTAACACAGTTCGTAAATATGGGAAGAAGGAGGCGGGAACCGGCGAACATTCAGCGTAACTTTAATCTCAAAATAAACAAACAAAACGAAAGTAATGCCGGCAGACCCTCGCGGACGTCTGCCGGCCACACAAACATAATAAAACATAAAATAAAGTCCAGGCCACAGTTGCTCTGTCTAATAAGTGGCTCTGTCTAATAAATTACCTGTCTAATAAAACACATAATGTTTTAAAGCATACTTTGGAAATCGAGGATAATGCAGGTATCATGTCATTGACAGGTGACGCATGGACACAGTCAATGTCTTGGTTAAAATTGTTTATTTCTCTGTATTTAAACATTCTTGGAGACATTTGGTACATTTGATAATGTAAGGACACAAGTCAACAACAATGTTTCAACAACCAAAACCTGGCCCAAACTTTTAAATGGTAGTATATATTTTAAAATGATTTCATATACATTAAAAACTTTTATTTTAACTTTCAATTCACCAAAGAGTCCTAAAAATGTATCATGGTTTCCACAAAAATATGCAGCACAACTGTTTATCACTGATAATAAAACTAAATGTTTCTTGAGCAGCAAATCAGCATATTAGAATGATTTCTGAAGGATCATGTGACACTGAAGACTGGAGTAATGATGCTGAAAATTCAGCTTTGCATCACAGAAATAAAATAAGTGAGCATGAAAATGAACAGTAGTGTATATAATATATATATATATATATATATATATATATATTATATATATATATATATATATATATATATATATATATATAATTTCATTTGGGCTTGGCATTTAAATCATTGCAATGGAAATCAATGTAATTTCCTGTAGCTCAAACAGTAGTGCACACCACAGGCACCACCATCATGGGGTTTGATTCCCAGGAAAAGTACAAACCCGATTCCAAAAAAGTTGGGACACTGTACAAATTGTGAATAAAAATAGATTGCAATGATGTGGAAGTTTCAAATGTCAATATTTTATTCAGAATACAACATGGATGACATATCAAATGTTTAAACTGACAAAATGTATCATTTTAAGGGAAAAATAAGTTGATTTTAAATTTAATGGCATCAACACATCTCAAAAAAGTTGGGACAAGGCCATGTTTACCACTGTGTGGCATCCCCTCTTCTTTTTATAACAGTCTGCAAACACATGGGGACTGAGGAGACAAGTTGCTCAAGTTTAGGAATAGGAATGTTGTCCCATTCTTGTCTAATACAGGCTCCTAGTTGCTCAACTGTCTTAGGTCTTCTTTATTGAATCTTCCTCTTTATGATGCGCCAAATGTTTTCTATGGGTGAAAGATCTGGACTGCAGGCCATTTCAGTATCCATCCTTCTATGCAGCCATGATGTTGTAATTGATGCAGTATGTGGCCTGGCATTGTCATGTTGGAAAATGCAAGGTCTTCCCTGAAAGAGGTGACGTCTGGATGGGAGCATATATTGTTCTAGAACTTGGATATACCTTTCAGCATTGATGGTGCCTTTCCAGATGTGTAAGCTGCCCATGTCACACGCACTCATGCAACCCCATACCATCAGAGATGCAGGCTTCTGAACTGAGCGCTGATAACAACTTGGGTTGTCCTTGTCCTTTTTAGTCAAGATGACATGGCGTCCCAGTTTTCCAAAAAGAACTTCAAATTTTGATTAGTCTGACCACAGAACAGTCCATTTTAAATGAGCCTTGGCCCAGAGAAAACACCTGCGCTTCTGGATCATGTTTAGATATATGGCTTCTTTTTTGACCTATAGAGTTTTAGCCGGCAACGGTGAATGTCACGGTGGATTGTGTTCACCGACAATGTTTCTGGAAGTATTCCTGAGCCCATGTTGTGATTTCCATTACAGTAGCATTCCTGTATGTGATGCAGTGCCGTCTAAGGGCCCGAAGATCACGGGCATCCAGTATGGTTTTCCGGCCTTGACCCTTACGCACAGAGATTGTTCCAGATTCTCTGAATCTTTGGAAGATATTATGCACTGTAGATGATGATAACTTCAAAGTCTTTGCAATTTTTCTCTGAGAAACTCCATTCTGATATTGCTCCACTATTTTTCGCTGCAGCATTGGGGGAATTGGTGATCCTCTGCCCATCTTGACTTCTGAGAGACACTGCCACTCTGAGAGGCTCTTTTTATACCCAATTATGTTGCCAATTGACCTAATAAGTTGCAGCTGTTCCTTATATGTACATTTAACTTTTCCGGCCTCTTATTGCTACCTGTCCCAACTTTATTGGAATGTGTAGCTCTCATGAAATCCAAAATGAGCCAATATTTGGCATGACATTTCAAAATGTCTCACTTTCAACATTTGATATGTTATCTATATTCTATTGTGAATAAAATACAAGTTTACGAGATTTGTAAATTATTGCATTCCTTTTTTATTCACAATTTGTACAGTGTCCCAACTTTTTTGGAATCAGGTTTGTATAAAGTAATAAAATATATAGCATCTTATGTAGTTGCTTTGGATAAATGCATCTTCCAAATGAATGTAAATATACTGAAACTGACTGTCTGAACAAACACAACACATTCAAATTCATTACTTGCAAAATGACTGTGTGACCAGTCAGTCCTAAAAATCAGATTTGAAAAACAAATTGGGTGCAAAGTTGTCGATGTAAATTAGTTCTGAATGGATTAGAAATTTGAAAAATATTAATAAGAACAACAGAACCTGAATGTGATCACTATGAGCAGGTGTAAAATGCTGAAGTGGTGCGTTGGGAACAGCCCAATTTCCTCCCCTGAGTAGCTCACCTGCTAAATTGTGACACAGATGTCTGGGCAGCTAAGTGCTTAGAAAAAGAGCCATAGCTTTGGCAACCTCAGACGTCCGTGCCTGGAATCTCATGAGTTCTGATTTTTAGACGGCCACCTGTGACTATGCTAAGTGGGCCTCATGGATGCTTCTGGATATTAATGCTTGACAAGGAGCCACTATCTTTCACTCTCCTGCTCTATGGCTTTCCAGGTGGGACACTGTGTGTGACATTACGGCTGAGCTGTGGCCAGTTCAAGGTCACTATTCCCATTTGGATTAGTATTCCCGACCTGAAGTCTTTCCGGTGACTGGCTCAGAAGCTCCTGCCAACCTCCTGGCGATCTCTGATGACAGGGGAGATCTTCTGGAGAGAAACACTAACTCTGCTCTAACATTTCTGGTGGTGATATCTTTCAAGGTTGACAGGAGCATACTAATATTTTTCAGATGCACCAAGTAGATTTCAATCTACTTCAATTTTTTAAAGTGTAGAAACCTATTTACTTCAGTCATGCTTGGAGAGCGGCGGGTGGCTTCTGCAGTTCCCAGAAGTGTCTGATTGTTAACCAAGTGAAAAGATTCATTTGATATAATTACCCAATGCAGTCTCACCAACTTTCTGCAATTCATTTTGACCCAGCGGTTCTCAGAAGACAACGATTAAGCCCCCGGGTTCTTCCTACTTTCCAGGTTAGCGCAGTCGATGCAGGAAATTTTGCCATTTCAGCATGGAAAGTCAATCAGAATAATAGTAGAGACTTCCATAGGAGACTGATGATTAGCATTCGGTACTGTGGAGAGACTACTAAATCTTAGTAATTGTGTGCACACGCTCATGTAGTGCAGAGAGAAGAGAGTATGCAGTTGAATATATATAGTAATGGCCAAAAGTGATGTCTGGAGGGGGTATTTAAACACTTCAGGTTCTATTAAACAATCTAAGACTATGTTTTATTGGGAAAAATAACACATTCAACTTGGTTAAGATATTAAAATGAAAAAAATTATTTGGCAAGAAAGGCAAACTCCAGCATATAATTATATATGTTTTTTTTTTTTTTTTGTATTATGCTTTAAGGGGAAGAAGGGGGGGGGGGGGGGAGACGAATATTTAAAAAAAATAATAAAAATCAACAAAGAATTTACCATGTACATTAAAGGTGCTCTGTTTACGTTTTTGACTGTACTAAAGCATAAAAATGCCATAATATGTTTGCAGATATTTATTAAACATGCTGAGTTCACATGCTTATTTCTCTGAAAAACATTGCTACAGCAAGTTATTTTACTTTGAAATTTGCGTTCCGTGTCGGAATTTTTGTTTTTGTTTTGGTCTGTGCAAGACCTCACGTTGTCAATTTACCCAATAGTATTTCACCACCCCGGGTTGCCAGTCGGTGGAAAACACATGCAGCAAATTGCACATGGAAGCCAGCGAACAAACTGGGTCAGAGGTTGCAGATTCTACCTGACCTTAAAAGCCTCAGCATCCATCTAAAAATCTCTATGAACAGGAGCATATTAAAACACGATATCAACTCATCATAAATTAATCAACTAATTTATTACTTAAATGTGGCTTTGCCTATGTAAATTCATCTTGTTTTAAGGATAGACAATTAGGCATACTTTTAAAGAAAGAAAAGTGGTACACTGTGGTTAAGAATTCAAAATTTCTATCATAAACCTTGATACATATTATACCCTGTCTGCTCCTCTTGACACTCATTGACAATGACAGTTTATTCTTGTTTTTATTTCAGCACAATCCATATGCCACTCAATACATCCATATTTGTTTTCATTTTCAGTCATGTTCATGTCTGTCAGACTAGATTGTCAACGATTATTATATTTACGTCTGAAATGTTATTAAAATGAAAGGAAAGGTTTCAGCTGATAAATTCAGGCCCTTTCAGTAATGATAGAAATCAACAAAAGCAATTTTCTTTGAGAGATAAGAGCATTCAAATCCTCTGTGCACAAATTCAACTGAACAACTATGTTCTGACTCGTGTTGCTATCTTTTTTTTCGATTGTACGAACGATCAAAACCATAGATGCCTCATTAGCAGCTGTTTCTATGGGCTGCTATAAGCTGTCTGCCTTATTGGTAAGGTCAAAGCTGGTCTGTGAACATTTGAGAGCAAGTTGACTGAGCGTCTGAAAGTGTAGTTAGACGCATGTATGAATATTTAGATCTGCTATAGATTCAGCAGATGATTTTGCTAAACTAACACAATACAACAAGACGTAGGCATCAGCTAACACAACATTAAAACGTTATTATAGTAAATGTAAAAGTACCTTAGTAAAAACCTGTAAACACAAACCAACACATTCTCACCTGTGAAAGGTTATCCCTATATTCCTTTGGGAATTTAAATATCGGCGGTTTCACAACTACAAACCCGATTCCAAAAAAGTTGGGACACTGTACAAATTGTGAATAAAAAAAGGAATGCAATAATTTACAAATCTCATAAACTTATATTTTATTCATAATAGAATATAGATAACATATCAAATGTTGAAAGTGAGACATTTTGAAATGTCATGCCAAATATTGGCTCATTTTAGATTTTATGAGCCCTACACATTCCAAAAAACATGATTGGGTATAAAAAGAGCCTCTCAGAGTGGCAGTGTCTCTCAGAAGTCAAGATGGGCAGAGGATCACCAATTCCCCCAATGCTGCGGCGAAAAATAGTGGAGCAATATCAGAAAGGAGTTTCTCAGAGAAAAGTTATCATCATCTACAGTGCATAATATCATCCAAAGATTCAGAGAATCTGGAACAATCTCTGTGCGTAAGGGTCAAGGCCGGAAAACCATACTGGATGCCCGTGATCTTCGGGCCCTTAGACGGCACTGCATCACATACAGGAATGCTACTGTAATGGAAATCACAGCATAGGCTCAGGAATACTTCCAGAAAACATTGTCGGTGAACACAATCCACCGTGCCATTCGCCGCTGCCGGCTAAAACGCTATATGTTAAAAAATAAGTTATATCTAAACATGATCCAGAAGCGCAGGCGTTTTCTCTGGGCCAAGGCTCATTTAAAATGGACTGTGGAAAACTGTTATGTGGTCAGACTAATCAAAATTTGAAGTTCTTTTTGGAAAACTGGGACGCCATGTCATCCGGACTAAAGAGGACAAGGACAACCCAAGTTGTTATCAGCGCTCAGTTCAGAAGCCTGCATCTCTGATGGTATGGGGTTGCATGAATGCATGTGGCATGGGCAGCTTACACATCTGGAAAGGCACCATCAATGCTGAAAGGTATATCCAAGTTCTAGAACAGCATATGCTCCCATCCAGACGTCGTCTCTTTCAGGGAATACCTTGCATTTTCCAACATGACAATGCCAGACCACATACTGCATCAATTACAACATCATGGCTGCGTAGAAGAAGGATCCGGGTACTGAAATGGCCAGCCTGCAGTTCAGATCTTTCACCCATAGAAAACATTTGGCGCATCATAAAGAGGAAGATGCGACAAAGAAGACCTAAGACAGTTGAGCAACTAGGAGCCTGTATTAGACAAGAATGGGACAACATTCCTATTCCTAAACTTGAGCAACTTGTCTCCTCAGTCCCCAGATATTTGCAGACTGTTACAAAAAGAAGAGGGGATGCCACACAGTGGTAAACATGGCCTTGTCCCAACTTTTTTGAGATGTGTTGAATCCATTAAATTTAAAATCAACTTATTCTGATAGTATTGCCTTTAAAACCTTCTTACAGCTTTTAAAACATCAAATTTTCTGCTCAGGCTTTCTCAAGCCAACCTCAAAGTTTTTCTAGACAATCTTTTTTTTTTTAAATAATTTATTTTAGAGAACCTGGGCCAATTTGCTATACTGTCTGATAACTTTTAACTTGAACATCCAACAAGTTTAAGTTGATGTTAAACTATTCTATTTTTCTCATCCTGATTACAAAAACAGCAGTGAGTTAGAGTCCATATAGCAGATATCAAATGTCAGCTAATGACAGCTTGTCAGCTATTTAATCGAAGCATTATATGAAGCTTTCCTCTACAGCAGACGAAGACACAATGGTGTAAAGGCACTGAAATTAAAGTCTGTCTTTAATTTTCATGAACTTAACAACCAGATGAAAATTGCTGTCACAAAAGAGCCTGAATCAATTATGTTTCCTTGTAAGGAGACATCGAAGAGAGCAGCTCTGGCAAACAGCGCTTGATATTTGCCTCTGCTATGAGATGGAGCGAAGCCCCTGAGATCAGTCAACCTGATGGTGGAAAGACAGCACGTCAGACTGAGATGTCCATATGCAGACAATCTCTTATCCTGCTTAAAAAAAAAAAGAAGAAAAGACTGGCTCCTCTGTGTCCCAGTATGCTCTTCACTGCAAATTGCTGTCCATCTGTCTTGGCAACCTCCCACATCTGGTATGATAGAAGCCATCTGTGGCCAGTGTGGGTTTGTGCATGCAAGTATTGGTCTGCCTGCGTTCATGTCTATGTCTTTGTGTTTGTCAAGACAGATGTCTCCACGTCACTTCGTGTTTCCTCACGTCGTCTTGTAGTGGACTCATAGAGCTGTAAAGATCATAGGTTTGACTGGCCCTCAATATCCTCTGAGGAACAAGAGCTGTTTGTCTCATCACTGAGTCATGGACACATGGATGGTTTGTTGCTTCCAGGTTTGACCACGGGTCAGTAAGTCATTTGAGGACACGTACACATGACTGTCACTCCTCTTGAGAGGTTGATCTTATTCTGAACTCTCAGGAGACCTCATGGAGTTCACAGTTTTATTTTGTCTCAGATCTTTCTGCAAAAATAACTAAAGAGAAATAAAAATAAACATGAATTAGACTATTTTTGACATACATTAAGTAAAATTAATGTAATATAATATAGATAGCATATTTTCCAAAACCAAATTTATTTGCTATCTTCTGTATATTAATTATATGTGAGCCAAAACATTATAACCACCTGCCTTAAGGGAGGAACACATTAAGCCGACTAGTGGCGATGAAAGCAGACTGCAGGGTTGGCTCACGTCAGCAGCGTCTGTGTCCAAAGTTGCCCTGAAACACCAAACCGACGCTCGACAGCCGACGGCCAAGTAGCACGTCCGTTCTGCACCTGCGTAAGATGAAATGCCTTTCCGTACCAGCAGGTGGCAGTAGCTGAACAGCCAATCAGAATGATCAGATGGACGAGCACCGACGCCGATTCAACATGTCGAATCAACCGAAAAAAAGCAGACGAGGACCAACTTCAGCCGGCGGTACCGAACACATTGAGAAAACTCAGTCTGCCCGATGGCCGACCGTCTGCTTGGTGTGTTCCTGCCTTTATATGCTATTGGTCCTCCACGTGCTGCCAACACAGGGCCAGCCTGCTGAGCCATGGACTCCACTAGACCCCTGAAGTTTTCCTGTGGTATCTGGCACCAAGACATTAGCAGCAGATCCTTCAAGTCCTGTAGGTTGCGAGGTGGAGCTTCTGTGGATCGAATATGTTGGTCCAGCACATCCCACAGATGCTCAGTTGGATTGAGATCTGGGGAATTTAGAAGCCAGGGCAATAAAATCACATCTCCAGGTAATGGTGCACACATACAAGGCTGTCCATGTTATGCAAAACAAAACAGGACTCGTCGGACCAGGTGACCTTCTTCCACTGTTCCAAGGTCCAGTTCTGATGTGTGCCCATTGTAGGCACTTTCGACAGTAGACAGGAGTCATCATAGGTACTCTGATTGATCTGAGGCTACGCAGCCCAGTACACTGCAGAATGAGATGCACTTCTCTCCCATAACCACTATTAAAATTTTATGCCACAGTAGACCTTCTGTTGGCTCGGATCAGCCTTCGTTGCCCTTGTGAATTGATGAGCCTTGGACGCCCAACACCCCATTGCCGGTTTGTGGTTTATCCCTTCTCGGACCACTGATGGTAAATTCTCACCACTGCTGACTGGGAGCAACCCACAAGGCATGCCATTTCAGAGATACTCTGACCCAGTCGCCTTGCCATAACAGTTTAGCATCCTGCATCTTCTGCATCCAGCACGTCGATTACGAGATCTGATTGTTTGCTTTCCATTAATTAAATCAATGAAAGAACTTGTACATTCAGTGTGCCTTAATGGTAACGTTCACACAAAAATTACAGTTCTGTCAGTTTACTTACTCTCATATTGCTCCAAAATTGACATTTTGTGAAATTTATATTAAAAATTAAAAGAACCAACTTAATGCAATTCATTCTAAATGGTTAAACAGAAATGGTAATTATGAAGTGACACTGCACAAAAAAATGTTAAGGTTTAATAATTTGATGAGAAATATTTGAATTCATATGCTGTAGTCTCTTCTGAAACTTTACTATGTGAGACATATTTGGGAGAAAAGAGAGATATAAACAAAAGTCTCTGTTTAAGAGTGTTACGTCCAAGGACGTATGTTTTTGTTTTGTTTGTTTTTCTTCCTGTTCTCTCTCTTTCTCTCGCTCTCCCTTCATCAGCAGGAAGTAATGGCTGTCACCTGGCTCCAATGATCAATAATTGGTTATCCGATGTGATTGGAGGAGGAGAGGGAGCTGTGGGGGATTTAAGCAGTACCAGTGCACAGAGCTGGGTGTGTGTGTGTGGAGGCTGCATCGTGAGGCTTCTTTTTCCAACCCAGAAAGCCTTGTTAGTTTTTTTTATTTATATCTCGTTGATGGAATTGTTTTTCTTTCCCTTTAGTGTCATTGTGTTGACACTTTTTGTTGTACTTTGGTGCTACTAGAAAACCCTTATGTTTTGTAAGTTCTTTTCTTTTGTATATACTTTTGTTATTGTTTTCCTTTTACCTAAGTTTATCTTGTCAATAATTTGGGGAAGGGTTAGTAGAGAGGTGGGTGCCATTTTCTTTATATCTTGTTTTCTCTTGTTTAAGCTAGTTAGGGGAGTTAGCGTATTATTGTATTTTGGTTTCTTTTCTTTTGTAGATTAGTTAGTTTCTTCCTAAATAGTTAGAGGGCTTATGTTTGTTATTTTGGCCTTGTCCCCTCTTGAAGCTTTAATCCTCCCACACTTGTATAATAAATGAACTTGTTTTTGATATTGAGTTGCCTTTGGTCTTTGTTAAAGCCCTTGGGTTGGGAATTGCACCTTGCTGCCTCCACACATCACACCATATTTATTCTGTTACTTGTCCCCTAAACCCTAGACTAGCTGGGGACGTAACAGAATTTGGGGGCTCGTCTAACAGGTGGTAACAGATTGTTATCCTGTTTGCAACAGCGTTGAACTACTCCATTGGTGGGTGATCGGATCTTTAATTGGTAAGTGTCCTTTTTCTCTTTGTTTTGCCTGGCTGTTTTTGCTCTTTGTCGTGGGAGGAAAAGTTAATGCTTGGGTTATGGAGTTTGATTTAATTTCGTTTACTTTAGTTCCCACTGTAGAAGTGTATAACCGTTGTCGTAAAAAGGATTTAATCTCCATAGCAGACTTCTTTAACATTAGCATACCTAAAGAGGCGAGTAAACAGGTTATCAAAGAGGAATTATTTGGGGAGCTGGTAGAAGCTGGCATTTTGGCCGCATCAGATGGGGCTTTTGGGAAAGAATCTGAGACTGCAGAGATTGCTGGCTTTGATTCTGTTCTCAACATAGACTCAAAAGATTCTGGTTCTGATGCTATATTGGCAATTAAGCTGAAAGAATTAGATCTTGAGTTAAAACGTCAGGAATGTGAGTCTCAACGCATCAGGCTTCGAGTGATAGAAGCTGAGCGAGCGCGGGATAGTGAGCGGCATGGGAATGAGATGGAGGCTCTTAAATTACGTAGTAGGCCTATTCCATCACCTCGTGCTAGACCTTCAGTTTCTTCACCGGTAATGCCGATAGCAGATTCTGCTCAGACCCTTAATCAAAGTTCCTCTGATTCATCTTCTGAGTCACAATCTGATTTTGACGTTAGTAAATATATTAGACTGGTTCCGCCATTTAGAGAGACTGAAGTGGACTCCTATTTCATAGCGTTTGAACGTGTTGCTGCTAAACTGCGGTGGCCTAGGGATATGTGGGCTTTACTACTTCAATGCAATCTGTCAGGTAAGGCACAGGAAGTTACGGCTGCATTACCTATTGAACAATCTTTAGATTATGATGCTATAAAAATGTCTGTGTTACGGGCATATGAACTGGTGCCAGAAGCTTATCGGCAAAAGTTTAGAGCACACGCAAAAACAGCCAGACAAACTTATGTTGAATTTGCACGAGAGAAAAAGGCACTTTTTGAAAAGTGGTGCCTTTCTAGCAAGATTACTACTTTTGAGCAGCTCCAGGAGTTGATCTTGTTAGAAGATTTTAAATCTTGTGTCCCAGAAAATGTTGTTGTTCACTTGAATGAACAGAAGGTGCAAGTCTTATCTGATGCTGCTGTTGTAGCGGATGAGTTTGTATTGACCCATCGTAATGTGTTTTCTTCTGTACGTCAGGCTAAAGGTCAATCTTCAGTTATGGAGGGCTTAGAACCTTTTCAGGCTTCTGTTCGTTCTGCTAGATCAGAGATGTCTGCTGGAGGTAGACGTAAATCTAGTCCTAAGCGTGCAGGGGACAAGCGGGTCTGTTTTTATTGTCTCGATCCAAGTCACTTAATCTCGGAGTGTAAGGCTTGGAAACAGAAAAGTGTTGTTAAGCCTAAAAATGTAGCACTAGTACAATCTGTACCAGAGTTAAATGATGATGCTATTGTTTACCAGCCTTTTCTTTCCTTTGGCTCAGTTTCTCTTTCACCTGATTCTGAGACACAGCAAGTCAGAATTTTACGGGACACAGGAGCTATGCAGTCACTAATTCTGGAGGGAACGTTACCTTTTTCACCAGAGTCCTATACAGGTAGTGATGTATTAATCCGTGGATGTGAAATGGGATGTGTTAATGTTCCTCTCCATAGGGTGTATTTGGAGTCTGACCTAGTCACAGGACCAGTTGTTCTGGGAGTGTGTTCACAGTTACCTGTAGATGGTGTCAGTCTTATTCTGGGAAACGAGCTGGCTGGTGGTAAGGTTTTTCCTAGACCCATTGTAGTACACCAACCTAGTGTTAAGTTGCCTGATCTCTCTACTCAATTCTCTGCTGTATTTCCTGCCTGTGTTGTGACCCGTGCACAGTCAAAGAAATTTGAAAATACTGTTGACTTATCTGACACTGTTTTCTTCTCTCAGCCTGACTGTGAAAAGTGTGAGCTGAGAGTTGTACCTGAGATTATTCCAGAACCTACTGAATCAAGTGCATCACCAGACCTTTCTTTAAAGGTTTGTAAGGAGGATTTGATTGCAGCTCAGACTTCTGACCCATCCTTAGTCTCATGTAGGGATTCTGTAGTGGACCTTATGCAAGTGCCTGAAGCTGGTGTAGCTTACTTTTGGAGGATGGTGTACTGAAGCGTAGGTGGAAGCCTCAGTGTTCTGATTTGAATTGGCAAGAGGTTCACCAAATTGTTCTACCCTCTGGGTATCGTTCACAAGTGTTGCAATTAGCTCATGAAAATGCTTTATCGGGCCATTTAGGCGTGACTAAAACTTTTCATCGAATTTCCAAGCATTTCTTTTGGCCGGGTCTGAAGTCATCTGTGTCCAAATTTGTGCGTTCCTGTCCAACTTGTCAATTGGCAGGGAATCCAAACCAAATCGTTCAGCCTGCTCCACTTAATCCGATTCCAGTTCTTGGTGAGCCTTTTGAGCGATTAATCATTGACTGCGTAGGGCCCTTGCCTAGGTCAAAGTCAGGTTATCAGTATGTCCTGACCATTATGTGTGCGGCGACGCGTTACCCAGAAGCGGTTCCTCTTCGCACTCTTAAAGCAAGGACCGTAGTTCAAGAGCTCATTAAGTTTTGCTCTATATTTGGCTTACCAAAGGTGATTCAATCAGATCAAGGCACCAATTTCACATCTAAAGTATTTTCACAGTTGTTAAATGAGTTGGGTATTAAGCATCAATTGGCCAGTGCCTACCACCCGGAATCCCAAGGTGCACTGGAACGATTCCATCAGACTCTTAAGTCGATGCTCCGAAAATTTTGTATTGAGACTGGTAGGGAATGGGTTGAGGGTCTACCGTTGATTATGTTTGCTGCAAGAGAGAGTGTCCAGGAGTCGCTGGGTTTCAGTCCAGCAGAGCTGGTGTTTGGACACACTGTAAGAGGTCCTCTCAGGTTGATCAGTGAGCAGTTGCTTTCACAGAGTTCTTCACCCATGTCTATTCTAGACTACGTCAGTTCTTTCCGTGAACGACTTCATAAAGCCTGTGAGATTGCTAAAGCTCATCTTTCCAACTCCCAGACTAGGATGAAGGTGCAGTATGATCGTAAGAGTGTGACGCGTACTTTCCAGCCTGGCGAGTCTGTGCTCATCCTGCTTCCTGTCCCTGGTTCAGCATTGCAGGCTAGGTTCTCTGGACCTTATACGGTAGAGAGGAAGATAAGTAATACCAACTACGTCATCTCTACTCCTGACCGGAAGCGTAAAAGCAGGGTATGTCATGTGAACATGTTGAAGGCTTATGTTGCACGGGATGTGAGTGAAGTGAGTTTTCCTAAGCCAGTGCCGGTGTCTACTGTTGTTTTGCCCTCAGCATATTGCCCCGAGGAAGATGGATTGCTGGCAAAAGATGCTCAAACTTCGTGTGCCCGTTTACAGAATTCTGCTGTGTTGGCTAACTTGAATGCATGCCTTTCCCATTTGTCTGCAAGTGAGTTTGAAGCCATCAGCCACTTGATTGGTAAATATCCCAGCCTTTATGCTGATGTGCCTTCTCAAACTACTGTACTATGCCATGACATTGACGTCGGTAACAGTCAACCAATTAAGCAACATCCTTACCGAGTGAACCCAAAAAAACGTGACCTTATGAAATCTGAGGTTCAATATCTACTTGATCATGACCTGGCTGTGCCTAGTCAAAGTCCATGGAGTTCTCCATGTATATTGGTACCTAAATCTGATTCCACCTTTAGGTTTTGTACCGATTATCGTAAACTTAATGCTGTGACCAAGCCAGATTCCTTCCCTCTTCCAAGGATGGAAGATTGTGTAGACCGAGTTGGTAGTGCCCGTTACGTCACAAAATTAGACTTGCTAAAAGGGTACTGGCAAGTTCCCTTTAACACCTCGTGCTTCAGAGATATCAGCTTTTGTCACCCCTGATAATCTTCCTGCAATACTCTGTCATGGCTTTTGGCATGCGAAATGCACCTTCCACCTTTCAAAGACTCATGAACAGAGTATTGTCAGGACTGCAGAATACTGAAGTCTATTTGGATGATGTTGTGGTGTACTCCAACTCATGGGAAGATCACTTGATCAAGTTGGACAAAGTGTTTGGACGGTTAGCTGATGCTTCACTAACCTTAAATTTAGCAAAATGTGAATTTGCCAAAGCTGTAGTTGTATACCTTGGAAAGTGTGTGGGACAGGGTCAAGTGCGACCAGTAGAAGCTAAAGTCTCTGCAATTGTTGAGTTCCCTACACCGACTAACAAGCGTGAGTTGAGGCGTTTCTTGGGGATGGCCGGATACTATCGTGGCTTCTGCAGAAACTTTGCTGCCATTGTTTCACCACTTACTGACCTCTTAAGTACATCTAAGAAATTTGTGTGGACATCAGAGTGTATAAGTGCTTTTAATGCTGCTAAAGACCTCCTTTGTACCGCTCCTGTTCTCTCTGCTCCCAACTTCTCATCACCTTTCAAGTTACAGGTGGATGCCAGCGCTACCGGAGCTGGTGCAGTTCTCCTCCAGGAAGATCAAGCGGGCATTGAACATCCTGTATCTTTTTTCTCTAAGAAGTTTTCTAAGAGTCAACAGAACTACAGTACAATCGAGAAGGAGGCATTGGCTTTATTGTTAGCACTCCAACATTTTGAGGTGTATTTGGGTGGAAGTAATGACCCCATTACAGTTTACACTGATCATAACCCCCTGGTGTTTCTTTTGAGAATGTCCAATTCCAACCAACGTCTTATGCGCTGGTCTCTTATTATGCAAGAATACAACATTGATATCCGTCATAAAAAGGGAGTTGATAATGTTGTTGCAGACGCTTTGTCTAGAACTTATGTTCTGGGAAATTAAGACTTGTCCGTAAACTCAATTACAACCTGTTGGCTGTAATCTTTTGTGGTGAGGGTGTTACGTCCAAGGACGTATGTTTTTGTTTTGTTTGTTTTTCTTCCTGTTCTCTCTCTTTCTCTCGCTCTCCCTTCATCAGCAGGAAGTAATGGCTGTCACCTGGCTCCAATGATCAATAATTGGTTATCCGATGTGATTGGAGGAGGAGAGGGAGCTGTGGGGGATTTAAGCAGTACCAGTGCACAGAGCTGGGTGTGTGTGTGTGGAGGCTGCATCGTGAGGCTTCTTTTTCCAACCCAGAAAGCCTTGTTAGTTTTTTTTATTTATATCTCGTTGATGGAATTGTTTTTCTTTCCCTTTAGTGTCATTGTGTTGACACTTTTTGTTGTACTTTGGTGCTACTAGAAAACCCTTATGTTTTGTAAGTTCTTTTCTTTTGTATATACTTTTGTTATTGTTTTCCTTTTACCTAAGTTTATCTTGTCAATAATTTGGGGAAGGGTTAGTAGAGAGGTGGGTGCCATTTTCTTTATATCTTGTTTTCTCTTGTTTAAGCTAGTTAGGGAGTTAGCGTATTATTGTATTTTGGTTTCTTTTCTTTTGTAGATTAGTTAGTTTCTTCCTAAATAGTTAGAGGGCTTATGTTTGTTATTTTGGCCTTGTCCCCTCTTGAAGCTTTAATCCTCCCACACTTGTATAATAAATGAACTTGTTTTTGATATTGAGTTGCCTTTGGTCTTTGTTAAAGCCCTTGGGTTGGGAATTGCACCTTGCTGCCTCCACACATCACACCATATTTATTCTGTTACTTGTCCCCTAAACCCTAGACTAGCTGGGGACGTAACAAAGAGAAACAATGAAAGATACATACATCTTTAAAAAACCTAGTAGAAGGCAATCTGGTATTAAAGAAACTGGAGTTCAGGACATTCCTCTCCTGGAGCGTGTCTTCACGTCGCTGTCGATTTTGAAGGACAAACACTGATTTAATGTCGCCCACGCTGTCGTGCCTCTTCAAATTTAGGGAGTCCACAAATGGTCAATTTGTCAAAATGGTTTTAGGGTGAATTTGCCTAATTGTTCTTGTTAGCTTTTGCCTCACACATGTAATATGAATGTTAAATGCAATAAAAAATATATTTTAAAATATATAAAAATATATTTTAGTGTCATTAAATAAAAATGTTACAATTACAATTTCATGTTTTTAAAAAAAATATTTATTTATTATTACATTTTTAATAATACTTTTAAAAATGGCATGTTTTTTTCAAAAGTCCATTAATAAAATAAATTAAATTAAATATTTTTTTATTTTATTTTATATTTTATTTATATACCTCTCATGTTCAGAGAGGTAAAACTGTTTGGGTAATGGCTAAAATTCGCCTGAAGGCATGCGTCAAGACTGTTTTCAGCAATAAATCTATGAATCCAGTCAGGGCCGGATTATGGACCGTCCCGAAGGTTGCACAGCCCGAGACAAAGTGTACTGAACAGCAAGGCCCTTTGTGCACAAAGACCATGATCCAGCCCTGAAGTCTGAGCCATTGACATATGCATTGACTTAAGGAGATATGTCTATCCTGTTCCAATTACTGCCCTTCAGAAACATTAATGTGGTAAGATAGGAAGGTCAGCAAACAGCCAGTATCATGTAATTGACTGATGGACAGTTTAATTCACAGAGGAATTTAATCTAATCCCACCCAGTCCAAACCGTACAGCCGCTATTTGAGTATGTACAAAATGACAGCACATTACTCTTCTAATTTATTTGAGTCTGTCCAAAATATTTTTGAGGAGAGTAAATGACACCAAACAACACAAACACACACACAGCACAACAGCCACCATCATGTTATTGACTGATGGAGTAGCATTGTTCATTAGCTTGGTAACAAACTAATAACTGGTTTGATATAAAGTCACCATGCTTTTACACAGCTGCAGTTATGTGAGGCCTCCATCTAGCTTTTGATTTAGCTTTAATCATCAGCTTAATAAGATCCATTGGACAAATATTTGTGTGGGCTCAAACAAAACTCCTGGAAATAAAAATGAGGTTTTCAAATTACAGTTTTTTTCAGTTGCTAACAAGCATTGTTCAATACAGAAACCACATTTTCAAAACTCTTCACACAGTCTGCATTACCAGCGTGAATGTTGGCCAAACAGTTAATCTCACCTACAAAACTCACTCAGACCAACATAACACTGGCAACAATTCTCATTCAGAAAACACACATTTCATTCACAACACACTGACCTAAAAAACACTAACAGGAAGCATTACATAACTGATGAACTTTTCTTTTTTAAAGTTTCAATGATTTTCCACATAAATCGGTTCTTCATATAGAATACTGTAACACAATTTCACTTTATTGAAAGCATTTGTAACATGAATGAATCAGAAATTAATCATTTTCATTTTTTTATATGAATATAGTACTTGAAAATTATAACCAAAAGGTGAAAAAAGAGGGAAAAAACTCCAGGGCTGCAATGACAATAAAAAAAGAATAAATAAAATACATTTTACACATTACTGTAACAACATGTGTAGTTGTTCATTATAGTAAAGTACAGTGATGGTTCTAGTCTGCTCGCTCTCTTGCATTGGAGTGGGTGGAATTACAGCTAAAATTGCAATTGGCTTGTAATGATTATTTTTTAATTTTTGGCTATAAAATTGAGAATATTTTAAAATAATTGCAGCATAAATGCTTGGAATTTGCCATGTGTTTTTAATCATTTTGAATGCAGTGTGTTAGCATTAGAAAAATGTGCTGAAAATACATAGTATTTTGCATGTTGTGGAGTACGAATGGGAAAAGAGTTCCTGAATTTTGAAAAGTGTGGTCACTGAATGCATTTTGTCTGAAAGCAATGAAAAATGGTTCACAGTTTGGTCTGCATTGACTTCTGTTTCGCTGACTGTGTGAAGAGTTTTGAAAATGTGGTTTCAGTATTGAACAATGCTTGTTAACAACTGGAAAAAACTGTAATGTTTCAGCACAAATTAAGCATTTTAAATTGCAACCTGCATGGATAAGTTCAGTTGTGAGGGTCTGTTGCTGGTTGTTCCAACCAGGATGGAATGTTGGACTTAAAATCAAATTGAATCACATTCAATTTGAGGGTCTGTTGCAGTAAATGAATGTCTTTGCTCAACCAGGATGGCCAAGTGGTTAAGATGTTGGGCTTAAGATCCAAGGGACAAATGTTCTCATGGGTTCAAACTCCACTCCTGGCAATAAAAAAAATTAGGTTTTCAAGTCCAAATGTGAGGTTCAGTTCATGCCCCATTCCTGGTAATGAAAATTAGGTTTTAAATTTGGTTATTTTCAAGCAGAGATGGGTAGAGTATCCAAAAACTGCACTCGAGAACTTATCAAATACTTATAGAAATATTTGCTCAAAGTAAAAGTAATAATCTATCCATCTCATTAAATAAATGTTAAAATAAATGTTAAATAAATGTTTTTCTCTAATACACACTGCTCACAATTCAAGAAGAAGAAAAGTCTTAGCTCAACTACAATGGTGAGTGGTTAAGGTGTTATACTTACGATCCAGTAGACAAATGTCCTTGTGGGTTTAAACCCCACTGCTCACAATAAAAATGAGAGATTTTGAATATGATTTTTAAGCACAAATTAAGCATTTGGAATTTAAGAATATATGGGCAAGTTCAAATGTGGGGGTCTGTTGCAGTGAAAATATGTCTTATCCCAACCAGGAACGAAACAAACTGGGACCTAGCATATTAAACATAGAAGCGTATTCAACCTACAAGTCTAAAAGGTTTTCAATTTGACATTTAAGCATAAATTAAGCATTTGAAATTACAGCATAGATGGATAAGGTTAAATGTGAGGGTCTGTTGCAGTAAAAAATGCCTTGGCCCAACCAAAGTGGCAGAGTGGTTAAGGCATTAGATTTAAGAGTTGATAAAGAAACAAACTAGGACCTACTAGTGTATTCAACCTTATATGTAAAAAATAAAAAAATAATGTAGCTGTATTTTATTTAATTTTAAGCAGATGAATGAAGGCAGAACATTTTTAAAGAGGATAAGAAATTACAATGTAGCATGACCATATATCAATTACATCTTTCATATATAGAGAAGGGATATTTCGCATTTGCATTTATTAATTTAGCTGATGTCAATGGTTTGAATATGAAGGTGTGAATAGAAAGAAAGATAGAAGAAGTCATTCTAATTCATCTTTCATGCACTGACTCACATTTTTCTGAAGTCTCTTTGTTTTTAGCAGGCATGACTACTTTCCTGAATATAATATAAAATAAATGACAAAAAAGATTCAAGTGCAGGTTGTGATGGTGCATTTCACTGAATGAGTTGGTGCTGAAAGAGACTCGGAGCGACAATAAATAAACTAAACAAATGTTACTGTTACCCCTTAGCTACATCCGACAAGCCATGGCACTCTCACGTGACACATTGCAGTGAAAAACACATTGCTGAGCAAAGTGCACACTGACTGACAAGATAGAAAAGGTTACTTTTGGCATGAAATTAAAACTTTGTCATTTTTTTTAAGAAATTCAAACAATACATTTTGTGGCTCTTTAATGTGTTGTGAAAGATCGTTGTAGCACCTCAGTTCAAGCGGCAGGTGAACTGATCATCTCTTCCTACTAGTTGTAGCACAAAATAAACATGAATGGACATCAGAAGGTATGTTGTTTCAACTGCGGAAATATGTCAGTACACACCATTTTTTTAAGTTAAAGTCCACCAATGTTAATCTATTAACACTCTCTGGTTTGTTTGTCAGACAAAATGGCAGATTCAACGCTATGATTGGTCAGATCGCCTGTCAATCAAACTTCCAGCGAAGGGTGAAATGAAAGGTTAAAACTGTATCCATCTGGTGGAGCCCAACTGTTTTGAATTCAAGTCAGTGGCATTAGGTTTGATCCTAAGTGGGAATGACCCAGAGACTGGAGAGTAACTGAGGACCCTCTTCTCCAATCACATTTATGCCCTTTAGCGAGACACTGGACGCTAGCCAGCTCCTTGTTGGCTGTCCTTTGAATTAGTGTTCTGTGAGTTGACACAGCTAGGCAATAAATGTGTGCTAACTATCAAGTAACCTTGTAGGTGAAGGGCTAAGTAGAAATACCATTGTGGATTGTACTGGATCCTTTATGGCCGTTATTAAATGAACAATTCTAGTAGGATATTATGGCATGTAGGAGAGACCGAGGTCGACTGTAGCACACTATATTTTTTTCATTCACAATTAATCTACAGGGAAGAACCTAATTCAGCATATGCTCTGTAAAGTTCTCTCGCTATCTGCGAAAATTGGTTTCACTTCTTGAGAAATTTTAATCTAGGGCTAGATGTTGATATTTTAACACAAGGTTTAGTGATTAATTTAGGAGTGTATTTCACACATTAAAAATTGAGGGTCTGTTGGGATGGCTCTTATACACATAATTTTCTTTTATTAGACATGACCTATTTTAACATGGATTTTGATATTTAACAATAATAATTTTAAATGAAGTCACTTTGTATAATGAGCATTATTTTAATATATTACTTATTGTTTAAAATTATTGAATACAAACACAACAGTTCATTGTTCAACAATAAACAATTATACAACTATATTTTAATTTTACAGAATATATATTAATAAATGTGTAAATGTGTTGTAAAGTGTTTCCCATTTGAGTGTATTATGTGGTATCATGTTCATGACATTATAAATAATAGCCTACTTAAAGACACAGAGTATGTGACGTAGACCTTTTTAATGTCAAATATAAACATATGAAATTCAAAATAAACTTTTAATACAAAGCCTAGAACATCATGCATTTCTCTAAATGAAAACCAATAATATATTTTTAAAAATATAGCTAAAATAATTAAAAAACTTGAGAAGCTCATAATTAAAAAATAACACACAAACTTTACACAACAAACAATCTTAAAGGATTAGTTCACTTCTGAATTAACATTTTCCTGATAATTTACTCATCCCCATGTCATCCAAGATATTTGTCTTTTTTTCTTTAGTGGAAAAGAAATTAAGGTTTTTGAGGAAAACATTCCAGGATTTTTCTCCATATAGTGGACTTCAGGGGGTACAATGGGTTGAAGGTCCAAACTGCAGTTTCAATGCAGCTTCAAAGAGCTCTAAACGGGGAACAAACTGGGTCAACAACAGGCAGACAGTCAGAATACTAAATGCTCAGAAATGCACACCATAGCATTAAAGACCTCGCAATGATAGTGAGGTTGAGAGTGGCTTAAATAGTCCAGATGATGCGCGGCAGCTGGATGTGACGATTAGCGCCAAATGTAATCGAACTGACCACAGGAAAATATTCCATAAAATAAAGTTTGACAACAAATTCAATGATAAAATGAGAATGATGTGCACAAATTCAACATTTTTTGGTCACCAGTTTCCACGTCATGACAGAAATATTACAGACAACTCACCGTATTCTCTGTCATTCTTGTTCTGTTGTCAAACATCTTACTAGTTTTCAAATGCACGTTCACTTGCATTAAAAGATCGATTGCATTAAATGTCTATTTTGAATTTCATTTGATTAAATACAGTATATTTGTCATTAAATGCACATACCTCTGTGTCTTTAAGTACTATTTGTAAAAACATGAACATGAAGGAAAAGGAGGAAAAAGGCTGTTGTCTTCCCTTTACTTATTTGTGAAAATGAGTAAACATTGTTCATTTACATATACCAAAGTTACACTTTAATTCTTGTTAATTTTCTTACCAGTAATTTGTGGTTAAGACTATTAAAAGCTAAATATTTTGACATCTTGGCCTTGCCCCCCTCACCCCCAGGAGTGTGTATGATTCTTATACTTAAAGGCAGGTAGATTTGTAGTAGGTAGATTTCATAGTTTGTGAGTTATGAAGGAAAATACTGAAGCATCATCTCAGGCTGTTTCTTGAAAATGCTGTTTAGTTTCGACTCAAAGGCCCACACATTCCCTCGGTCTCTTTCCAATAGCGAAGCATCGAGATGAGGTGAAGTGGAAGCAGGCATGTGTGGCCAAAAACCTGACAGTAACTTCATGAAATTCTCCAAGGAATGTTTCAGCACCTTGTTGAATTTATGCCCTGTTGAATTCACGAAAATCTGTTTAGGAGATAAAACAGATCCCGCTTGCTTCCAGCTGTAGTAAACTGCCAGCTATATGTGCACATAGAGGACATGTAATTGTTCCAGTGTAAGTATATTTCACAGGAAAATGCTGAAGTTTGAAAAATGTGCTCGTTTTATAAGTGTGTAATAACTGCTCTGGATATGTCTTCTCAAGATATGATATCTGCGGTATCATCCCCTGTCCTCTTCAACTCTGCCCACTGAAGTGGATAAGTGCTGAAGCTCCTTAAAGTCTTTGGCAGCAAATACAGAACAAGATGATTCTAAAATGGATTTCTGCACAGTGTAACAATTGATTGGATAAGTTTGTAAAGGCTTTTAGTGAGAGAGTTGGTGGTTTACATTGGTTTATGTCGAGTGGAAATAGTGACATGTGCAGTGGACCTACACTAAAGGAAGGTCAAAAGCAGTTCAGAGGCGAAGAACGCTGTTTCCACCGGCCCACTCACTTTTCCATCTCACTGTCTCCACTAGGGCTAAACATGTCTTATGATTTGAAGAGTTCCTATTAATGCTGTTAAGATATCAAGGCTAAAAGAACAAAAGGCATAAGAAGTCATTGCTTATGCCTCCAAATTAAGCAATGTTTTGCCCATGCCTTACTGCCGCTGGAAACAGTTATTCTTTTTAGGAGTGTTTACAGTTATTCTCTCTATACAAGATCCAAATTTAGACTTTCAGCCAACAGTGAACATACTGAAAAAGAACCCAGTTGTCACGATCCCTGCCTGTGTTTTCTGTGTCTCCATTGTTGTTTGTTCACCTCATGTTTCCCTGCCACTCTATTCAGTTGTTTGTTACCATGGACACTTGTTGGACCACACCCCCTTGTTACCTCATTAACTTTCATCAGCATTTGTTCACTCTGCCTTTATAAGCCGGGTTCTCTCAGTCATTCCCTGCAAAGTCTTGTCTAGTGTAACAGCTGTGATTCTGAGTGTTCTATTATGTTGTTCTCGTGTTCTTGGTCTGTTTCCTGGATGACCCTGTGTGTTCTTCCTTATTGTTTGTTTGGACTGCCTTCCTGTTTATTTATGACCCTTTGCCTATTTTGGACCTCGATTGTGGATTACCCTTTAATAAACTGCATTTGGATCCTCAACCATTCATGTCTCAGAGCAGTTTGTAACACTAGTTCTCATTGTATTAACATTAAAACTGAACTTGAAAAAAAAGTTATTTACAGTTGTAGCTCCACAGTATAAAATACAAACTAAAAATATACATATTAATTAGAAACTAATGATTATTTTGATAATCGAGTAATCGTCGATTGTTTTGCAGATTAAATGAGTAATCAAATATTATTTTTTGTGGTAATAAAAACATAATGTAATATACATAATATAAAAAGAAAAATTCAATGGTTAACCACTGGGGGGCGTGACTTTGGCAGTTTGATACACACTCCGAACCACTTATTTGAAACAAAAGATTAGCTTCAAAGCTTCATGAAACAGTGTTTTGAAATCGCTCATCACTAGATATTGTTGAATAAAAATAAAAAGTATTCTCGTTGATTCATAACATTAAGGTCGAACCACTGTAGTCACATGAACTGTTTTAAATATGTCTTTAGTAGCTTTCTGGGCATCTGAAAGTGTTAATTATTTTGCTGGCAATGCAGGCATATATTGGGGCGTTTAGTGTTATGCTAAACTTTATGGGTGTGACAAGATCTCGTGTCATGAGATCTCGCGAGATTAAATTGCGACAGGATTTCTCGTCGAGGCAAAAAGCAGTCTCGTGATAGTGTGAGGGTGAAATTAGGAAAGAATATGCCACCGCTACGTTTACATTACGCCTCCACTGTCATTTTGCTTTTTATAGAAATAAAAAAACATTTAATTCAGTTAACGGTCGCTGCCGCTACCTATTCACAGAGTATGCAAGATCACGAAAGTGAAAGTAAACGCGAGCGCGTGTTCAAACACGATGTCAATACTCCCTGATGCATGCAAATATCTTCCAATATGAAAGCTATCTTAGGCTGGGCTGTGTAGTTGTAAGCATCTCTCAACTCTGTATCATGCTTAAAGAAAATTTGGTCTCTATTTGCACTTTGAATATTGAGAGAGTGCTTTGATTATGGTTGCACTTAATGATTGCACTTAATAAGACTAAAAGAAAACTTATATATTTGGGGGTGATTTGAGCTTGAAAAACAGCAGTCCACTAGAGCAGTGGTTCTCAAACTTTTTAGAGTGGAGTACCCCCTGAAGGGATTCCGATCCTTCTGTGTACCCCCTCTCTTCCACTTAGACTACAGTCACACCTTTTCCATTAAGGGACAATATTTGCCACCTAAATTGATTTTCCAGTGCATATTTTTACGTTTATGAATAACTTTATAAAAAAAATAATGTTTTAAATAAAAAATGTTTAATAGAGAAATATGCAATGATGGTAAAACGAAGTGATACTTTTAAATATTAAACTAAAACCGCCAGTAGGTGGCAGCAAGTCACTGTTTTTATGAGTGAGTCATCGAGTCATTCATTCAGTAATGAAGCAAGTGGCTGTGAATGAATCATTGACTCTCACGATTCGTTCAAATCCGCATTCGTGTGTTGTAGTTCTGCTCTGGTTTTCGTTAGAAATATTTTTTCGTTGCAAAATAGAGTAAATACTGACAGTACTGTGTTTAAAATGTACGTTTTGTTTTTTGACCTGTTGTATGATGCACGTTTGCAGTCATGTGGATATTTGGGTACAATTCCATTCTTCCTCGTTATCAACATATACACGAACTCACACAAGGTATGTTTTTGTATCGAAGAAAGTTTGTGTCTTAAATTGATATTAATCCACTGTGTCTATATTTGTTCTTCATGCAAGTGCTAAATCCCCACTTTTACAAAGGTGTATTGTCGAGAACGGCAGTAATTTAGCGCGATTTAAGACAGCAGACTGCATGCAATCTATCATATGCATGCTGCTTGTGTGGATTCAGTCATTTTAGACTGCAAAACATGAGGTAATTTGATTAAATGTAATGGATTTACGGCATTTTGCCAGTTAGAAATACATGCTCGGTTTTAATATTATTTTAAGGTATGGTCGAGTTAAATTAACTACTCCGCATTTTGTTCGCGTACCCCCTTTTGTCACCTCACGTACCCCCAGGGGTACGCGTACCCCAGTTTGAGAAACACTGCACTAGAGAGTGCGCACGGACTTTGAAAGGGCCGCGCGCTGAACTGTGCACGAGATGGAGCGGGACAGGGAAAATGAAGTAGGCCTAAGGCCTATAGCCTACCCGCGGGCGCGGCTTAAGACGCTTTTATTTTCTTTCACACACAGCACAGAGAAACGTCTTTCTAATAAACCGACCAAACTGCCTGTCAAGTGATAGACGAAACTGACAATGTTTTTATCTTTTTTAAACAAATGAAAGGCAATCTGGATAAACATTCACAGCCACGATGTATACAGAACACTCTCAAAGCTATAGAAGAAAACGAATAAAAACATTTTGGATCAATAAACCTTAAAATATAAAAATAACTGCAGAAAAGCCACACTGCAGATATACATTTCATATGTCGGCAAATCAAATTACATCGGCTAAACTGTCTGTGCAAGCAAGCTTTAACTCTACAGCGCAACATTGATGCACCAAAAAATTAAATTCATTTAATAAAAAAAATTATATATATATTTTTTTATCAAACATTAATTTACAGAATTTAATTAGAACAGAAATATGATCGAGTCAAACTGCAAAATGCCTGAAGTGCAGGGGAACATTCAAAACACAATAGGCCTAAGCCACAAATAATTAAATTAGATAACCCAGAGTGATCAATAAATAAATTAAAATTAAAGAAATTATTAAAATAACGAAAGTATAGCCAGAATTGTCAACTTTGTCTTTTTAACTGCAGAGACAATAGACAAAGGCAGAGACAGAGGCAGTCTTTTTAGCTAAACATTCAAAAATCAAATTACATCCGTCTAAAATAGTTTGAAATCATTCGTAGCTACCCTACCTGACTGAGAGAGAAAAATCCAGTCTTTCACGCGATCTGCCTGTGTCTGTTTGAGTCTTTTCAAATAGCGCGCTATAGTCAGCTCGTTGGCCGGCAGAAGCGCGGCGCAATGTTTGTCGTTGAGTTGTATAGGACATGAGTTGTTAGCACAACTTACATCATACGTTTTTTTTGATCATCTTTTACCGTTTCAAAGTGCATCCAATTGTACACTTTATCCCAGACGTTGTTTAAGATTTAATCCCTGCCGTAAAGATGCTCATCTGCCGGTCAACGGTCATGGAAGTGAAACTTAAATCGGTCACAGGTTGGATTTATTCACGCACATTAAAAATATTTATTAAAAGCTTCTTTCTTTTCACGTTTTTATTTATGGTATTAACATAATAGGCTGTATATTAACCTATTGGGAAAGAACCGGTATGTCTATGTAAAATCAGATATTGAGCGCCCCCATATCTCTCTCATAACACCTCTGCGACGATTCGACTGTGAGATTGGTAGTCGAATCAGGCTCCTCCTATCGAAGATTCGAATCGTCGACTATTCGGGGTCACCCCTAACTCTTTATTTCTATGATCAATTTGTGGAAAGGAGTTCAGTTAGGTGGTCAAAAGTTGTAGAAACTCATAAATCATGTACAGTAAGGTCTGAAGAGTCTCGTATGAAATCATACAGGAGAGAAGCCAGTTTGCGGCAAAACGTTTTACAGTGCTTGAATATTGTTGTCTTTTACTGCATATGATAATTCATACTCAGAAAGTAAGACTGAAATGACATTCATTACATGATTAGTTAAAACATTTCAAATACACCTGCAGATTATTTTTCTAATCATGTATTTCATCTTTGAGGATTTCTTAAAAATAGTGTGTAAAAATCTCGTCTCGTTCTCGTGAATTCAATCTCGTGTCTCGTCTCGTCTCTTGAGCTACCTGCCTCGTCACACCCCTACTAAACTTATTTCTAAATATGTTACAATTCAAAAGTAAGTGCATTTTTTAAATGTAATTTAAATGAGTATCTTCCTCCATCTTCCCCCACCTAGAGTATGTGTAGTAGAATACACAGAATTCACTATGAAGTTTACAGCTCTTGCTATATAGCCTTTTGCAGTTTAATAATCGGACATAGCCATGTCACGATTTTGATTCTATTTCGATCTATCTGTTCTCAACCCACATCCTGCCCACATATACTAGCAATGCCACCTACCAGGATGCTACAAATTTAAATCGAGAGTGACAGATACAGCTTGGGATACTGTCTTTTTAGTATCTGCAAGGCCAGTCTTTCCTGTACAGACCAGGTTCTTATTTTACATGGGAATAATCTGAAATGACAGATAGGAAAGGATATACAGACAAATACATGAGGTTATTTGGGTTTAGGTTCGGTACAATGTACTTTTTTAGGCAGGAAAGAGAGCCATTAGATGTAATACCCTGGGGTGCAAGATCCTGTTTCTGACATTTGAATATAGCACAACAGGCTACAATTTTGAGTTTAAAGCTCAGAGACTGTGAAGTGAAGAGAAAGGTACAAGAATTTCAGGAAGTGCACCTTCTTTTTAATAGCCTTAACGGGAATAAGCCAGCAAATGTATTTAAAGGCTGCTCATGTAAGCTTGTACTGACCACCAGCAGTAAAGGCTTTGGATAGGATTGACATTTTATAATTGTAGATAATGCTCAAGTCACCATTAAAAGCCAGTGCAGTTTTAGTCTATGTCAGCAGTCATGGAGATAATTCCCCCGGCCCAAGAAGTTCTTGTGAATCCTCAAGTTACATTCATTAGAAATGCTGAGCAGGAGGGAGCAAAAGGATTTCACTGGGTTCAATTCTCCCACGTCCGGATCATGTACCTCCCCAGAGAACCGACTTGTACATGGCCCTGAACACGCTTTGCAACCCTGTCTCTCAATATAATGTTCTGCATAATCGATATTACCGCTCTCAATGTCGATGCTGAGATTCTCAAGGACATGATAATTATTTAAATACCACAGTTTTATTGATTAATTCATGTGGGCACCTGCAGAAATGGACAGTTTCCTGCTCAATTTGGAAAAGTTTACCACTGAGATTTAATGCTTTTGGAAATGCTTGGACGTGTTGCCTTTATTTTGTTGTCCTATGTTTTCCTTCAAACACTGGTTGCTCTTGAGGTTACTGTTGTTTTGCGTTTTCAAATTCATTTACTATTTAGATTTAATCATATTTACTTCATATTTGTGTTCCATATTTCTTTTGTTTCTGCAATAATATTGGTAGCCCTATCTTTATTTATATTAGTTAGTGATTTACTGAATTTTTTGGTAACACTTTACTTGAAGGGGTGCGCATAAGACTGACATGACACCTTCATAATCTTAACATGACACGTGTCATGAATATGATTGGTTTTATGCATGTTTATGACAACTGTCATTAAGTGTCATTCACTCAATTATGTCATTTTTAATGCAAGGATGACATTGTTTGAGATGTCTTTGTTATGACAACTTGACATTACCAAGACATCATAACATATCATAAACATGACATAGCAGATTTATTATCAAACTTAAAAAACTACTTAGCTTTATGGGTTAACATTACATTACATTATTTTGGTAACATTTCAGTATAGGGAACACATATATAAACGATTAACTATGACTTTTCCCTCAATAAACTCTTAATTTACTGCTTATTATAGTTAATTGTTAGGTTTAGGTATTGGGTAGGATTAAGAATGTAGAATAAGGTCATGCAGAATAAGGCATTAATATGTGCTTTATAAGTACTAATAAATAGCTAATATTTTAGCCATATGAATGTTAATAGTAATAAGCAACTAGTTAAAAGACCCTAAAATAAAGTGTTACCATTATTTTATAACAGTGTCATCTTTTTTACGAAATTTGAAATTGTCTATTATCTGACCTTCTGTTGGAGGAAACTTGAAACAAAAAAAAATATGAAATGAAAAATAGTCATGATGCTGTTATAAAATTATTTGTCAGAGTATTGTCACTTAATGACAAGTTCAATTTGTACCACTGTACTTGAGCTCAAGATACATATTCATGACACTATTATAATGGCCTCATGACAGCCAATGTCAAAACCAACCACATGACAGTTTAATGCAATGTTAACCCATAAAGCTAAATGATGTCAAGTTGTCATGACAAAGACACTGACAGGTTATGATGTGTTGGTTTATGTCAAGTTGTCGTAACAAAGACATCTCAAACAATGTCATCTTTTAATTAAAAATGACATAATTGAGCAAATGACACTTAATGACAGTTGTCATAAACATGCATAAAACCTCCTTCATATTCATGAAACGTGTCATGTCATGATTATGAAGGTGTCATGTCAGTCTTATGCACACCCCTTCAAGTAAAGTGTTACCAATTTTTTTTTAAAAATTTTTTTAGCAAAGCCAAAACCCTTTGTTTGGAATAATTATCTATTTGTTTAATGTTATAATATTAGAAGAATTAAGTGACAACACTAACTTCCTTCAGTTGATGTGACTTTACAAAACATATACACATAAACACAATCTGCTGAGGTTCTTGTTGGCATGCTTGTTGGTGCCAGACGGGCTGGTCTGTCTGAAAAATTGCTGCTCTACGGGATTTTCATGCACAACCATTTCTAGGGTTTACAGAGAATGGTCAGAAAAAGAAAGAAAATATCCAGTGAGTGGCAGTTCTGTGGGTGAAAATTCCTTGTTGATGCCAGGGGTCAGAGGAGAATGGCCAGACTGGTTCAAATTGATTGAAAGGCAACAGTAACTAAAAGAAAAAGCAATAAAAACAAAAACAAAAAAACACTTGTTACAACTGAGGTCTGCAGAAGAGCATCTCTGAACACACAATACATCGATCCTTGAAGCAGATGGGCTACAGCAGCAGAAGAACACACTGGTGCCACTCCTATCAGCTCAGAACAGGACATTGAGGCTACAATTGCATGGGCTCAACAAAATCGGACAATTGAAGATTGTAAAAACGTTGCCTGGTCTGATGAGTCTCGATTTCTGTTGCGACATTCAAATGGCAAGGTCAGAATTTGGCGTAAACAACATGAAAACATGGATCCATCCTGCCTTGCATCAACGGTTCAGGCAGGTGGTGTTGGTGTAATGGTGTGGGGGATATTTTCTATTGACACTTTGGGCCCCTTAGTACCAACTGAGCATGGTACACCACAGCCGACCTGAGTATTGTGTCTGACCATATCCATCCCTTTATGACCACAGTGTACCCATCTACTTCCAGCAGGATAACACGCCATGTCACAAAACTCAAATCACTCCAAACTGGTTTCATGATAATTACAATTGTTCTCTCTACTCAAATGGCCTCCACAGTCACCAGATCTCAATCCAATAGAGCAGCTTTGGGATGTGGTGGAGGTGGAATAGGTGATTCTTATCATGGATGTGCAGCTGGCAAATCTGCAGCAACTGTGTGATGCTATCATGTCAATATGGACCAAAATCTCTGAGGAATGTTTCCAGCAATTAAGGCAGTTCAATAAGTAAAAGGGGGTCCAACCCGGTACTAGTAAAGTGTGCCTAATAAAGCGACCTGTTAGTGTAGATTTCAAATAGGCAATGAAATAATCACTTTAAATAAACTCAAATTAATATATAACGGTTTATCAAGGTAAACTGAATTTGCAATGTAAAATTGAATAAAAAAGGTTTGTGAAAGAAATTTCAGGGCATCCTTTCAGTTGGAGTGCCACGTGATGAGCTTTTCTAACCATTGCTTTTATTTTTAGTTTTAAATATTTCTTGCATTAATTATTGCAGTTGCAAAAATGTTTTGAGCTGTTTAGTTTTGTCTTTAGTTTTAGTATGGAAGAATAACCCTGGTTGCACTTTTAGGTTTCTTGCTGCTGTAGTCTTGGCAAAAATGAGAATGTCAGGCAAAGTGAAGCCACACAATATGAAAGACAGTTAATCTCAGACTGAGCGTGTACAAGTTTCCATAAGCTGGTGACTTCCAAAGACTCGCGGATGTCGTTGAGAAATTGTACAAGCTGTAACTGTGTAAGGATTGCCGTGTCCATGTAAATCCATTTTTATCACAGAGGCTCTCACTCTATTCAACACCAGCAGCTTATGAAATTCAAAATGGAGTTACCAAGGAGGTTTTGTATTTTGCACAGATAGTACACAGCATTATAGTCAAATACACAACCTGAATCCAGACATTCAGTTTTAAAATCAGTTGTCAGCCTAAAACCAGCTTTTTTATTTTATTATTTATTTATTACATTTTTCTCCTGCAATCCACTAATAATGTTAGTCAGGACTTTTACTTTTTCAGAAAAATGGTTGTTTAATTTTTTTTTATTTCCATTTTCTACCCTCTCCATGACCTTTAGAATTACACAGGCTATTTTTGCTGCTGTACCTTTAAGACTTATGTAAATGACCTTATTTGTGGCAGGCTCATAGTAGATGACTAATAATAGTCATCTCAGAGGGGCCTAGGGGGCCCAGGTTGCAAAATACTCTCTGAAGGGCCCTCAGCTTTCATTTTATGCACTTGACAATGAATGCATGAAAACCAATTATTGTTCTGGTGAAATATTCATCTAGCCTGAATAATCCATAAGCTGTTCAGTTAAGTAAACCAAATTAAATGTTTTTTTTTTCAACCTTAATAAATGTAATGCTTCTAAATTATTTTCATAAAATACTGATTTACAGACAGTATGTCAATGCATTTATTACAGACCATAATTTTTAATTGATTGACAACCTTATAGCTGCATTTTTATCACAATAATTTGTAAACCGTCTTAGTTAAGCATGCTTTCAGACACTAACAAATACTGTAATTTTTGTCACCTTAAGACTTACCTCCATTGAAGGTTTTAGTTCAGTTTAATATCATTGCTCCATTTTCAATTGTACTACAGCTGTTTGCAAACGTATCTAGACCTCCAGCTCACAATGTAGATTTTGCGAATCAGCTCTACCTCATTATAAAAGGTAACTTTTGCCAGTCTATTTTGTTACCTTTCTCCTGGTGGCAGCCATAAATCATATTCTAATCCCAGTGCTGGTAATGTGCAGTCATGATTAAAAAAAGCTGCCCATAATAGCGATGTGCTGCTCATAGAGAGGAAGGCCATCGACAACCAAGGCCATGCCAGTCTTGGGGATAATGATAATATGAGATGAAATAATGACTTTTCCCACCTTGTCCATCCCTGGCAGGTAATTTTCAGGAGATTAACTCCAACCCTGAGCACAATTACTGGGACAGAGGAGACAAAGTCCACACAGTAAAAATTTAATTAATGGGAAGAGGAGGCATCATTAAGAACATGTTGGTTGGAGACCTGGGGTCGATGACAGGGAGGTGCTTTTGGTTAAAAGCCTCCTTGAGGTTCGCAGTTCATATCAAGTGTTTCAGTTGCAAGGGTGTTTTGATATAAGAATTTATTGCATGGAAATTTCAGTATTAATTAATATGTGTGTGATGCTGACTCAGGAGCTGGCCAATAATGAGCCGGCGTTCTGACGTCGAACCCTGAAGCGCTGCACTGTGTTTACTACATGATCAGCATAGGAGACTGACATGGAAGAGAAGAAATTGTTGAATTTTTAAGTTTGAACCACTGTAGTCACATGGACTATTTTAACAATGTCAAAACGACAGGAGGGTGCGTAATTTATGACAGAAATTTCATTTTTTGGGTGCACTAACCCTTTAACTAAGGAAGAGGATTAGGGCAAGCAATTATAAAAAAAATAAAACCATCTCGAGATTAAAGTAAAAGAAAAAACTTGTTAAATTTCAAGAAAAAAGTCGAGATAAAATGTTGAGAAAAAACGTGTTAAATTTCGAGAAAAAAGTCGAGATAAAATGTTGAGAATAAAGTCATTAAATTACGAAAAAAAGTTGTTAAATTACGAGAACAAATTCGTTAAATTGTGAGAAAAATGTTGTTAAATTTTGAGAAAAAAAGTCGAGATAAAATGTTGAGAATAAAGTCATTAAATTACGAGAAAAAAGTTGTTTAATTACGCGAACAAATTTGTTAAATTATGAGAAAAATGTCGTTAAATTTCGAAAAAAAAGTCGAGATAAAATGTTGAGAATAAAGTCATTAAATTACGAAAAAAAGTTGTTAAATTACGAGAACAAATTCGTTAAATTATGAGAAAAAACGTGTTAAATTTCGAGAAAAAAGTCGAGATAAAATGTTGAGAATAAAGTCATTAAATTACGAAAAAAAGTTGTTAAATTACGAGAACAAATTCGTTAAATTGTGAGAAAAATGTTGTTAAATTTTGAGAAAAAAAGTCGAGATAAAATGTTGAGAATAAAGTCATTAAATTACGAGAAAAAAGTTGTTTAATTACGCGAACAAATTTGTTAAATTATGAGAAAAATGTCGTTAAATTTCGAAAAAAAAGTCGAGATAAAATGTTGAGAATAAAGTCATTAAATTACGAAAAAAAGTTGTTAAATTACGAGAACAAATTCGTTAAATTATGAGAAAAATGTCGTTAAATTTCGAGAAAAAAAGTCGAGATAAAATGTTGAGAATAAAGTCATTAAATTACGAGAAAAAAGTTGTTAAATTATGAGAACAAATTCGTAAATTTGCTCTCGTAATTTAACAACCTTTTTCTCGTAATTTAACAAGTTTATTCTCAACATTTTTTCTCGACTTTTTTCTTGAAATTTAACGAGTTTATTCTCAACATTTTATCTCGACTTTTTTCTTGAAATCGAACGAGTTTATTCTCAACATTTTATTTTGACTTTTTTCTCGAAATTTAACGCGTTTTTTCTCGAAATTTAACAACTTTAATCTCGAGATGGTTTTATTTTTTTATTATTGCTTGGCCCTAATCCTCCCCCGTATTTAACTGAGACTGTCCTCCAAAAAAAAAAAAAAAGACCCTATAGGTCTTTTTTTAAGCACCTTATTATGACCTATATTTACGTTTTAAAGTCATGCGCCCTCTAGCTGTCGTAAAAATAATGACAGTCGTCAGTTACGACTGTCGTCATGAAATGACGTATAACTGTCGTTACCAATCAAAATGCGTGTTCAATTAAGTGCAGTGTGTGGACTTTTTACACCATTTATCCTATTTCCATTTACCAAAACTATTTTTTATTAACGACTACAACCACCCCACCCCTAAACCTAACCTTAGTGATTTATATTGCATTTACACTTTATGAGCACGTGTTCTCTGAGATCGAACCCACGATCACATGATGACATGATTGCATATTGTTATTGCAATACTCTGCACGATACCTGAAATATGATGCAGATAAAAGGGAACAATGGATTAAATTGAAAGTGTCCTGTTGTCGATAGAGGCGCCACTTTTGTAAATGCTCCTTTGGGTCGTATTTCAGGGAAGTGACAAACGACCTATATGGTCATATTGGTTGGAGAACATGTTGCTTTAACTGCTGTGCCAGGTTGAAAGTTGGTTAGAAGAACTTTGCAAAGAGTTTTGAAAAAATGACCTAAATATTGAGAAATTTTTCCATGCGTTTGTAAAAAAACAGGGTTTCTTTGCTTAAAAATGTTTTGAATACCAAGGAGATATGAATAATGTAACATTAACATGGTTTAAATAGTAGCCATTTGCCTGGCTCTGTTTTGCAATGGGGGTTCAAACAAAGTCTATTTCATCATGTGTCAGGATATGCAGTTATAGTGCTCATAACTAAATCAATGGTTCATTCATGTAAAGTCATTAACCTCCCCACTCCAAAATATTTTTTTTGTTGCCTCAAGGCAACGTTGTGCAACAATGGTATAGAATCATAGAGAAATTTATCATAAGACAATGCTCAGAGAGCAATGCAAAATCACATATTTTTTTTTTTTAAATGTCAAGTAATCATTAAGTAAAAAGGGAAAAAACACTTGAAAATCATTGATATATTGGATTTGATACATATATAGGTTTGTATCATGTAGTGTGTCATGTTATATAATGTACTTCATTTAGTAAGATTTCAATCCGTATGAAGCAGTTCTTTTCTGCTGTGAAATAGAGCTGTATGTTACAATTTTTGCACATCACTTTAGGTGTTCCAATGCACCCAGGAACCCTGCATCTTCCCTTCTTATAACACATTATTGCCAATGTGAGTTATTGCCCAAAACATCCTCGAAAAGTACCCCTTATCGCACAACGTTGCCCTGAGGATGCAAAATAAAAACATGCAAAATAAAAAAATAAATGACAAAAGGCTTCTCTACACCTTCATACACACAAATATATTTTTAGTTCATGTCATTTTAAATAAGATTACTAAAGCAAATAATCTTGCCTTCTTCTCACACCATGTGCTCCTGTGATCATGTGTCAGAACAGGACATCATTCACTTCAAATAGTGCTTGATAGTGACTCCCACCTTACTGAACTTTTCTTTGATACTTTTTCAACCTTTCTAATTGGCTGTAATCATTTAAAAAAAAAATGTACAAAACACAGGGCTTAAGAAAACTTTCCATTGCCTGAAGGCAACGCTGTGCTGTAGAGGGCTAAACAACACAACTGTTTACCTTTGCAATGCATAACAACGTCAAAGCAGGATTCAGCAAATACTGTAAGTCCACTTTGATGAACGTCAGTGTACAGAGGTTAACATATCAGATCAGGAGTCATACAAAAGTCTTAAAGGGATAGTTCACTCTAAAATGAAAATTAAGTCATAGTTCCCTGGTGTTGTTCTAATGCTGTTGCCCTTCTTTCTTTAATTGGCCACAAAAGGAGAACTTTTAAAAAATGTCCTGCTCACGCTCCATCATCAAGCTTTTTTTTAAAAAGACTCAAAAAGTAAAGGTACAGCAGCAAACAACTTAAAGGTGCCAGCTTGTTTCAGGGTCAAAGAGAAGCTGGAAAACAGTATTGCAAAACTAAAGTATGGCTGTTTATGGTGCAAGAAACCTTGCTTATGAGTGGTCTTTGGGGGGGGGGTTCCAAAAGTGTAGAATATAGACCCTTCATTACATTTACGAACAGAAAGTTTTATTTTCCTCATTTTACCAATGTGAACATTTAAAAGTTCTGCCTTCCAGTTTAATGGTCTTATTTACAGCATTAATAACTCTACCCAAACCTCATTCCTGTCAGGTAAAAGTGATTCAGTGCTGGTCTCTACAAGTTTTCAGGCAGCTTGTAACCTAGCAGATGATTGCTCTCACCTACTGCCCTGTTCACAGGAGGCCTCTAATCGCTTCCAGGCTGATTACTCATCCCCCGAGACCACCGGCGACATCTACTTCTGAGAGCCCCTGGCATCATCAGTTCTCATCCAAGAGCTTTTACCAACAAACTAGCATGAAGTACGAGCACCTGATAACCTCTAAGCCTTTGAAAAAAGATGAGATACCTATAGAAAATTGAGGAGGAACAGCACGGGACCTTAAAGTGCAGTTCAATAACTTGTGAAGATCATGGAGCCATAAACAAAAACTGGGGTAAAACAGAGCAGAGTGGCTTTCTAGGGCAAATTACATAGAATTGCACACACAAATTGGGTGTGAGTTATTAGTAATAACTTGTATTGATATGGAACCTGTCCATATAAATCAAACTACTGACAGATTTAATGTGGAAATAGATCATACAATGCTATAACGCCATTTTTGGAGAAAGCCCCGCATACACGTACACATAGATGGGTGAGACGATCGTTGCATGGGAAATTTGTGATGGGAACAGATTCGCATGACTAGTAATGAGGACTTGTGGAAAATGGTGACATTCTAGCTAAAGGCATTTAACGGCCTGAATGTCTGTCCTCCACCGGGCTGTAATGAGCCCAACATCCGTAAAGCTCAATTTGTAATGGTGCAAATTCTCTATTAGCCTGTCTGCCATTCAGACAACCTGGTAACCTTCACAATGTGTTATGAGGAATTTGGAGATGGAACAAGGTTATTAGCAGATGATATCTATTGCTGACGTTTCTGGGTGACAACATGTAAATTGCAGAGTACAGCTGTATGTAGTAGATAAATGAGTCCGTTTCGGCCAATGTTTACAAAGGATATTAGTGGTAAACCAACTTTAATGGTATTTTGGCCAATGATTTGTTTATGTTAAGGAAAATAAAATAAAATTAGGCTACTGATATGACCATAATTGTATATGAATAGTATTTTAGTATGGCCTTGACTGGAGTCATATGCTGCGTCCCAATTCGCCTACTTATACTACGCCCTAAAAGTATGTACTCAGTACTTACTTTTGAGTGTGTAGCAAAAGAGTAGACAAGCTTTGGGACATACTATCACGTCATACATCCAAACTGGCCTGTCAATCATCTTACATCCTCCACATTTCATTTAGCTAATTTCCTACCGTATATCGGAGAGAAATGCAGCACGTTGATATGCAGTCGCGAGTCTTTCATGTGGAGAACTCTCCTCATATTAATGCATAATGATGCATTTAAAAGTTAATGGCCAATCGGATCTTTATAAAAGTCCACATTGGTATTTGCAGATGAAAAATAACACAGATAACATTAAATAAATATTTTCTATCAGGCTGAACTGATTATTAGTCACTCAAACCTCTCAGCGTCGGTCGCGCATATCCTCCATGTTTTGTAGTTTTTAACACTTTTTACTTGTGTTTGTAGTTCTGAACTGAATCCTCGTCCAATGCGCAATGGGTTGTGGGCAATATTAGCCTTTGTAGTGTGCATGCATCCACACTTCGAAAATCTACCGGAAATAGTAGAGCATCCGGGGACTTTTCAACATACTATGCTTTGGGACACACTTATTTTAAACTCACAAACTATTTAGGATGGATAGTATGGACATTGGGACGCAGGGAATGTCTCATGTGAATGTGCAACATTTTTTTCAATAGTGTTATTAATTTTTGTATGTGTAAAACGATTTTAATAAGATAAAAATGCCTGAGTGCACCTAACCTAACTAGCCTTGAGAGTTTACTTTAAAATATGAAATCTAATGTTTTGTTGGACACCTAATTGACCTTTTTTATTTTAACTTATTTAATTTCTCATTTCTGATATAATTTAGCAAATAGTCTACATTTAATAACTCTGCAAATGTGTGATAGCTTATTTTTTGTGTCAAAAGAAATTTCAGCTTAGCAATTTACCATCAGAAATAAAATATTAAGGTCTTGAGTAATAATATTGGGTCAAGGTTTGTTGAGATTTCACCTTTAAATTGGAAAAATTGTAATTCAGCTTTCTTTTTAATTTAAGACATGGGTTTAATACCTTCCTGTATTATATATCTCACCTGCAATGAATATGAATCTCTGTGGTAATGTTAGATTATGATACAGTGTATTCCACAGGTCTGAGACCACATAGAAAATCTTTTTTTCATTTAAAGGTGGAAATAAACATGTTTTATTCATGTCTGCTCCAGTGCTGCTTTCATTAAAGCAAAAAGGAGACAAATCAAACACTGCGATTTTTCACTTGTATTGTTATTCAATAATAACAAGCTCTGGGTGTGTGTTCACAGTGTGTGTCTGAGTTCAATACTCACTGCTGTGTGTGTGCACTTGGATGGGTGAAATGCAGAGCACAAATTAGGAGTTTGGAACATCATACGTAGCTACACGTCATTTCACTTTCACTTTTTTTGTGTAAAGACTACAAGTATTTTACTAGAGGCCTCTGATTTTTGGATTCACTGTTTAATTTTCACAGCTTTGACAAAAAACATTTTTGTTGCTATGGACTTTATTACTACTAGGCCCGGTTTCACAGATGGGGCTTAGACTAAGCCAGGATTAGGTCTTTGTTCAATTAGGGTATTTAAATTGCTTTTATAAACCTACCTTAGAAAAAAAAAAAAGAAAAAAAACATTGCTGGTGTGCATCTTGAGACAAAACAATGGCACTGACATATTTTAAGATGTATTCAGTTTGCTTTGATACTTGTATCTGAGTTTTTCTGTGTAGATTGCTGTTTTTTTTTTTTTTTGTATCGCTGCCATTTGTGCAGATTGACATATCAGCAGAGCCTAATGACCGATGACATTTGGTGACTAGTGTTTGGATGATGAAGTTCTCTTCATCATCATCTTCATCATCATCAAAATTTTCATTTATTTCTTTGTTTGTGACTACATTGTATGCAATTGTGCAGTTAGATATGCTGCCTAATTGGTTGAAATTTTAATAATATCTCTTCCTTAAGCACAGGGGGCCTGCATTAAATCAGTTTCTCAGAGAACAGCCACAATGGTTTGATATTTGGTTTTATAATGCAGTGACATTCATACATTTTTAAGTGTGGCTGAAGTGTCCAAATACTTTTTTGGATCACCGTAGATGTGGCTGCCTCAGTCAGTCTCCCGGGGAGCATATTTATCTTTACATTCAGCTGCAAATTGACAAAGATGCGGGATGCGGTCTGTCTATAAATCTGAGGAAATCTAATGAAACAAACTCAGCCATCACTTGTTCTGATGCCTCCATGTCTATGTTGAAAAATGAAAAAGTGCTCAAGTGAAAAGCAGTAGAAGACTTGACCATAACTATATTTCCAAAGCTCCTTTTCTTTTTGACAGTGTGCTAGTTCTGGTATTAATACCCAGTTTGGAAATGTTTGGGTTTGGGGGGTTGGTAAAAAGACTCTCACCAAGAAAAGTTCTTGACTTTCAAGTCAGTGGAAATGTTTTAAGAGCGATTCACAGTCTTGGCAACAGCATATCAGTGGAAATGTAATGGTTTGAGCGTTCTCTTACTTTTCAGAGGTATATGACTTATGAAGAAGCCAAGGGATGTTGGAAACGCTGGAGGTGTATCATTGCTGACTGTTTTCTCTTTCCTTTGGGTTTCAGTCTTGCAGTGTTACATGCACATGCAAAATCTGCTTATTGATCGCCGTACAGTTCTGTAGCCTGAAATATGTAAGATCACCTCACTAGAGAATGTTAAACCGGTGTGTGGGTGAGCTGAGTGAAAAATACAAAAACATCCACTATGGATCTGTGTAAAGGTGCAACTCAAGAAATATGAAACATTAGAGCTTGGTGAAAATTCTGATTGCAGATATTGTTGCCTGTTATCCAGTTGGCTCTTACTCTAGTCCAGTTTTCAACAGCAAAATAAATCACAACCAACCAACCAACCAACCAACCAACCAACCCACCCAACCACCAACCAACCCTACCCACCAACCAACCCTACCCACCAACCAACCCTACCCAACCCAACCCAACCCAACCCAACCCAACCCACCCAACCAAACCAACCAACCAACCCACCCACCCACCCACCCAACCAAACCAACCAACAAATCAACCAAGCAACACACCCACCCACCAACCAACCCACCCAACCAAACAACCCACCCACCCACCCACCCACCCACCCACCAACCAACCCAACCCAACCCAACCCAACCCAACCCAACCCACCAACCAATCTAAGGGTCCTCCAGTGTGAGTTTGAGCGATACCTTTTAACTTCTTACCAGAAATGTGAAACATGATGTTACGGTTGCTGGTGTAGAGATGAGGCTGATACGGATTTCCACAAATAGACGATACTTTAATGAACACAAAGGCAGAGTACATCCAAGATACGGTAACATAAACAGAGAACGGACAAGGAGTGCAGGGAGTGAGTGCATTATAAAGGGAGTGCAGATGATAGAGTCCAGGTGCAGGTGATCTGTGATGATGAGGAGCTGACGAGGGAAGTGAGTGCAGGTGACGAAACAGGAGGATCATGGGAAATGGAGTCCAGGGAAACAAGGGATCTGTAACAGTACCTCCCCCTCCCGGTAGGCGCGTCCTCGCGCCGTAGATGTAACGGCGGGCGCCCTGGAGACCTCAAACCGGAGCAGGGGGATGAGTAGACTGGAGTGGAGGTCTCCAGGGCGGGCTCAAAAGCCATGGCGGGTCAGGAGCCAAAGGCAGCCATGGTGGGTCAGGAGCCGAAGGCAGCCATGGCGGGTCAGGTGCAGCGGGCAGACATGGCGGGTCAGGTGCAGCGGGCAGACATGGCGGGTCAGGTGCAGCGGGCAGACATGCAGCGGGCATACATGGCGGGTCAGGTGCAGCGGGCAGCCATGGCGGGTCAGGAGCCGAAGCCTTCGAGGCGTTGAGCCCAGGCGTCGCTGAAGGACTGGCGGGTGATGGCGGAACCGAAGGCTCCGCCGACCGAAGCGCAGCCGGGGCTCCAGAAGGCCGCAGTGGAAGCAGGAGGACAGCCAACAAAACGAACACCGGGGGGAGTGAGGAGGCCAACTGGAACTGAGGGACGGAGTGACGGAGCGGAGCCGGAGGAGTGTAGTCCAGAGGGGAGGGCAGGCCGACGAGTGAACAAGGTGTGAGTGGAGGCAGGATGGATACTGGTGAAGCTGGTGGACAGATGGGTAACGGTGGAGCAGAGGGAAGTTGGAGCCGGGGTGTAGGTAATCGCCCAGAGGTCCGAGGTGGAGATCTGGGCGAGGGGGCTTGAGGTGGAGGTTCCGTGTAAACATAACTGGATGGAGGTGGGAGAGGGAGGCAGGGAGGGAAAACGGTCTTTGGGCTGGAGGGTTCAGACACACAGTTCATAGGAGCAGTTGGTTCGGCGGCGGCGGCGGCTGGAGCGGCTGGCTCGGCGGCGGCGGCTGGAGCTGAGGGCTCGGCGGCGGCGGCTGGAGCTGAGGGCTCGTAGGCGTCGGAGACTGGAGAACTTTGCTCGGCGGCGGAGACTGGAGAACTTTGCTCGGCGGCGGAGACTGGAGAACTTTGCTCGGCGGCGGAGACTGGAGAACTTTGCTCGGCGGCGGAGACTGGAGAACTTTGCTCGGCGGCGGAGACTGGAGAACTTTGCTCGGCGGCGGAGACTGGAGAACTTTGCTCGGCGGCGGAGACTGGAGAACTTTGCTCGGCGGCGGCGGAGACTGGAGAACTTTTGCTCGGCGGCGGAGACTGGAGAACTTTGCTCGGCGGCGGAGACTGGAGAACTTTGCTCGGCGGCGGAGACTGGAGAACTTTGCTCGGCGGCGGAGACTGGAGAACTTTGCTCGGCGGCGGAGACTGGAGAACTTTGCTCGGCGGCGGAGACTGGAGAACTTTGCTCGGCGGCGGAGACTGGAGAACTTTGCTCGGCGGCGGAGACTGGAGAACTTTGCTCGGCGGCGGAGACTGGAGAACTTTGCTCGGCGGCGGAGACTGGAGAACTTTGCTCGGCGGCGGAGACTGGAGAACTTGGCTCGGCGGAGACTGGAGAACTTGGCTCGGCGGAGACTGGAGAACTTGGCTCGGCCCAAAAGTCTATAAGCCAGGCCGCATGACTGGGCGGCTTGTGTGAGGCTGGAAGATGGGTACTATCCATCCCCTCATATACAATTAAAATCCCCACAGGCACTGGAGCTGGCTCTGTGGGGACTGGAGCGGGCTCTGGAGATACTGGAGCGGGCTCTGGAGATACTGGAGCGGGCTCTGGAGATACTGGAGCGGGCTCTGGAGATACTGGAGCGGGCTCTGGAGATACTGGAGCGGGCTCTGGAGACACTGGAGCGGGCTCTGGAGACACTGGAGCGGGCTCTGGAGACATTGGGGCCGCTCTCTTCCTCCTCCTCCGCTTACTGGGCCCAGTAGCGGAATATGGGTCCAGCCTGGGGCAGGCAGGGAGTTCGCTGGAAAGGTGTGCGGAGGAAGCCGGAGGTTGACTGACTGGCCCGGCCAACCGTGTTTCTGGATGGACTGACGACAACACTGATCCTGAACCTCTTCTACTAAGAATTTGGAGCCATTCAACCACAAAATTAAATTGATAGTATCGCTTAAGGAGAAACAAAAAACAGGTTCATCAAAACGGATAGTGTCGTCATCCAATCCATCCAAAAACAAGGAGATCAACTGAGCATCAGGCCAGTCAGACAAGAAAGCAAGCTCCACGAACTCCTCCACATACCTCTCCAGCGAACGACCCACCTGTAGGAGCCCGATGAGGCGATCGCCGGTTGTCAGAAGAGTGAGAGGCGTTGGAGGAGCAGGAGCCAGGGAGCTGGTGGAAGTCTCCATTTTTTTTTGTGGAAAATCCGGTCGTTTAAGGTCCGTTCTTCTGTTACGGTTGCTGGTGTAGAGATGAGGCTGATACGGATTTCCACAAATAGACGATACTTTAATGAACACAAAGGCAGAGTACATCCAACATACGGTAACATAAACAGAGAACGGACAAGGAGTGCAGGGAGTGAGTGCATTATAAAGGGAGTGCAGATGATAGAGTCCAGGTGCAGGTGATCTGTGATGATGAGGAGCTGACGAGGGAAGTGAGTGCAGGTGACGAAACAGGAGGATCATGGGAAATGGAGTCCAGGGAAACAAGGGATCTGTAACACATGATAATTGGGTTTACATTTTTAAATGAAAATTAAATGCTCAAACTGATCCAATTCTAAAAAGGGTTAAGAGATGAGCAGACATGGTTCTGTGATGTCTTCCATGAACAGCTCTCTTATTATCATCCCTCACACTTCCCATCATTCCTCATGTGGACATGAATAATAGTTTTCCAACCCCTGTGGAGACCGGGACCACCCATCTATACTGCATTAACTACTGAGGAAGGGATAGATTATGGCAATGCTTTGAAAGGCTCCACTACTTTTCACCTTGAAATGGGACAGTTCATCACTCAAAGGTCACCGCATGATGACTTGTCTTCAATTCAATTAAATACTCATTTAGGACATTCTTCATCCATTGAGTTTAATATTCCATTGTGGCCCTCTTAGAGTTTGTTTGCTGTAGGAATATAAAGTATAGGCCTAAATACTGTTTTAATTTAAAACAATAATCAGTAATCTTGTTCTGATTTCTTGTGTTCTGTTTAGTTTATAAATACCTGTTATTATAATAGCCTGTAGTCTGATAGCCTGTTTTATTCTCATTTTGTTTTATCCAGTGCTTGAAGTGGAAAAATAAAACTGCTTGTACTCCTAATGCTTGGTTCAAAACGTGTTACTGGAGAAGGGAGGATGCAACGGGGTTCCATACATGCAAAATGTCGGAAGTGCTGGTACACTAGGAAAACTGGTGCTACACTGAAGGTAAAAATAGAGAATACTGCATGCTCGCACATACCGGCCCACTTCGAGCACTGGTTTTATCCCATGATAAACCTGTCAATCCTGAGCAATCAAACCAACCAAGTGCATTCCAGGTGTAAAACAGTGTCTGATTGGTCTCTACACATCGTCCCTATACCCAAGATCCAGTTTCCATTGGTTGAACTTTCAAATTACGTTGGAAAACACTGCATCATGATTGTGACATGATGGGATCCCAGAAGCCCTACAGCTTTAGCCAAACAGTATATCATATCACTCCATGATTTATGCATTATCTTATGTTATGTTTTGGCTCATTCGAGACCTCCTGCTCTAGATAAAGATATGTGATCTATTATAGTTTATTAAAGTTTTGCAAAAAAATGTGTGTGGCGCAAAATGTCTATACATGGCATCATGTGTGTACTGTTTACACATGCTTCAGTGGCGCTTTTCATACAAATACTTGGTTTGGTCTCTAACTGAAGCAAATATGCTTCTTGTATTCTGCTAGTTGAGACCTTTCAAAGCAGTTTATTTATTCACACTATAAAACTTCAAATATGTCAGTAAATTTAAAAGCACTTGTTAAGTGATGGTCATATTTCCTATATTCACTGTAAAGCCAATCTTTTAAGCTTTAAAACAATGCCTATTGTTGGTTAAACAAGTGGTTGTTAAGTAACGTGATAACTTAGTAGCCCCCCCTCTTCGGATTTAAGAGGTTGGTTAAAGATAAATCGATTAATTGACTGTTAATTAAAAAACAAAACAAAATGACTTCCTTAAAAAATACAGTACCTTACTATCCTTTTAGATTCTGGTTCTTAAAAAACTTTGCTTTTGGTATGATCATTTTTAAGGTCCTGTATGGTTTATTCCCAGAGATATAGAGATCTCAATATGGCTCTGTGTGCAAATTGTTGAACTTTACTCATTTTCAATGGACGAAAACCAAACATGGAAGATTTTGCATACAGCTAATACTTATAGTATTGAAAGAGGAATGTCTAAAGTACAAATATTAAAGGATAACAATAAATAATGTTAGACATTCCTCTTTGTATGCAAAGTGGCCTACATTTGGGACTAAAATTCCCATATCATTGGGACTGATATATGGTCTTTCATCGATCATCCATGAAGATATTTAGTAAATTTCCTACCGTGAATATATCAAAAAATTATTTTTGTGAGAGGAAATGCATTGCTAAGGACTTCATTTGGACAACTTTAAAGGCGATTTTCTCAATATTTAGATTTTTTTGCACCCTCAGATTCCAGATTTTCAAACAAGTGCATCTCGGCAACAACAAATACATACCATATACTTCAATAAATGTTTTGAATGGATTGGTGAGGGATATATTATGTTGTAAACATTAGTTTATATCTGCATATTAAACCCTGAGAAAAAAGTTCTGTTTTTGTAGGATTCATAATGCAGCAATATAGAATTGCTCCAAAGATGACCGAATTTGTTAAGAAATAGAATCCAGCATGAAAAGGATCCCTGTGGAAAAGAGGTGAAACGCATGCAGTGACACCTTATCACACTCACATGATGTAAATATCACATTTCACATTTCACATCATATCATTTCTTGAAATTGACCATGTTTTACTCCATTATGAGAGCTCAAACTGTCAGAGATGCAGCACTACAACATGAAGGAGATGTCATGCTGTAATAAACTGCCAACATGTCAAATCACAAGCAGAAACAAAACCAGCAACAAATCCACAACAGAAATCAATGCAGCCCGCTGTAAACCAACATCAATATAACAGGACAGCTTTATTCATTTACCCACTAAAATCCACACCTAGATGATTGACAGTTAAAGAACAGCTTGTAGTCTGGGAGCTTTGGCAGTCGTGTCTTTTCCCTGCTGCCCGACCGATTGCATGGGGGATGAAGATTGTAGCCCCTACAAAGAGCCTAGCCTGTGGGTGACTTTTCAAGAGTCTATGTGCTTGTGTTTAGGGGCCACTGACTGTGCCCTCTGCTGGTCCCTCTGTGCTGCTCTTACAGGCCAGCGATCAGCATTTCAGACAGCTCCTCTACTCACAAAAGCACAAGACAAACCGCTCACTGTGTCATCTGAGACAGCAGGGCGTTTCAGACACATAAATTAAGGTCGGGTTGACTTGCAGGCGCTTGTTTGTGTGCGAGAAAGATTGAGAGGACAAGATCAATGTGTGTGATGTTTTTTTTTTTTTTTTGGTAAAGCTGAATCATAAATGGTCTACTTGGCAGTTTCTTTCTTGCATTTAATCAGTGCCAAATAGCCCTTTTGACGTGGGCAGGTAAGCAACCATCTAGCAACAACCCAGAATGCTCTATAGCAACTGAATAACAATGTGCTTACAACTCAGCAAACCTTATTGTCTGTTATGTTGTTATTATTTAGATAAATCTTTTCTATCAATATACACTATACCGGTGCTCAAGAAACCATCCCGTTGTTGCAGCTTTGATACCCTAGGTGAAGGAAGCCTTGCATTATGAGTGTTAAAGTATCATATCAAGCCGTTTTATTTTAAAAGAGCACAGAGATGCTTGTTATTCATAATATGTCGCATTTATTTTGCACACGCAGTCATACTTCAGTAATATCTGTCTGTTAGGTCCATAAGCTGTTGTGAAGTGTGATATTGCAGTCAGCATTTACTGTAAACGAGAAAGCAATCACCACTCAGCCAGTCGCTATAATTACCAAGCTTTTCTATCCTGAGAATCACTTCAGCGTGTAAATATGATAACTCTGAGCTGAAGTGTGCATACCTTTTCATGAGAGACGAGAACAACTCTCACCCACATAATTCAAAGATGAGAGCATCTCCATTTCTCCACCACAGCAGCATGGGAGAAAATTAGGTGCAGGACTTTGTAGCACCTAATCATGTTAGCCGATATAATCCTGGACTTGTATTATGCAATTCAGGTCTGTAATATTTTCACATTGTTTTTCATTTTCAGATTCATGCTTGCATGAAAACATTGAGAGAGACATGTTCTTCATTATGAAGAACGCTGCATTGTGAAAGTCAATCACCAGAGAACATGTAGGCGCCACTTAACCACGTTCAGCCTTTATTAAATTGCTCTTTTCATGAACATAAGCTAAAATGCAACACTAGAAACCTTCTGACTGGATATCATTCCAAATCATTCCCAAGCATTTTCAATAAACAACACATTTTTCAATACAACATTTCATAATGACCATGGCTTTCAAGCACTAAAAAGACATTATATTCCTTTCTAAGTAGGGCATGTTGAAAATGCCCATTTCCTAGATTTTAATCATATTCACAAGCTCTTGATTCAGATTCATGTGGGTATTCTGTCTCACCTAGCCTACATATAGTACTGTGTAAAATATTGAATCCATCCAGCTTGTAATATATATTATAAATTTGTAAGGCTGGAAGCTTATGCTGCTATTTTGAACCAATAATCAGAACAAAAAGCAGTTGAAGGATGATGTGCATAATTCAGTTATTTTTTTGACTCCAAAATAATTAATATGACTCCATTAAAGTTGTTCTTTTTTAATGTATAATTCTTTTAAAGTCTTTCTTAGAGCTGATAGCAAAACGTAGAATTTAACTTGAACACTTAGATAATGGAAGTTACAATCACTTTAGCTTTTAACATTATCAGTGGTTGAAGGAAAGATTCTCAAAGCCTTTAAAGCAGGCAAAGTTATTTATGAAGTTACATGTTTAAATATACAGACAGTAGAATCTAGAATAGAACAAAATACTGTATAGAAAAACTTAGCTGTAACAAATTATGCACTGTTGTGCAGAAGAGGCCTCAAAAGCCTTTCTTGTAGTATGAGATTATGCACTGGTGTGCGGGAATGGCAGGGTTAAAGCCTTTCTTCCAGATCAACACTTACCTTTCATTCTTATACCCTGAACAAAGCACTGTGTGGCAATCCAATACTGTGGAAAGGAGCCCAGGAACAAAGTAATCAATGATGAGTACTTCCACCCAGGGGCGTAGTTTGTGGGGAGGATGGGGGGAGGTAACCCCCCCAATATTCAAAGCCATCAGTTACAACCCCCCAATACAATACAACCATACCAACGTTCAACCCCTCCAAAGTTAAAACCAAATCTACGCCCTTGCTTCCACCTGTTCAATATCCAAACATGGAATTACTCAAAGCTGTAGCCAATAATGGCCCAATGGAGGTTACTATAATCTGGGAACTTTGCTTTACTCACGGTTGAATGGTCCTGGGTGCAGACACCCCCAGGTCAAGGTGGAAGCACAGGAAGAATGCCTAGAATGCTGAACTGGCTGAAGAGAAAAAAAAAAAGACACGGTTAAACTTATAACCTCTGTTTTACCAACTTTGCCTTTCTTTTGTTCTGTCTTCCCCCTTCAAAGTGGCCTAGTGTTCAAGCAAACGAGGGGAACACAGCTGTCACGGATACCCCAGACCAGGAAGAACCTAAGTTCCAGTTTATATTCCTTTTCACATGTATAGGCTACTTTTAAAGGGATTTATTGAAGTACCATATTCGCTCAGCCCTACAAATTACATTTTCGATCACTGCAAATAATGATAACTTGATGTTGATTCAGTAACCTCTCTGACTGATTCAGCAAATTCATTCAATGAAGGATTTGTAAGCCCGATTTAAATGGGAAGTCTGGAGTCATTTGCAATGATTAATTCTAGTACTGGTTCAAAAGAGTTGTTTGTTTTGCATTAGTACAACAGGGGCCTGTACCATGAAGCTGGATTTGTCATGATCACTAGTGAGAATGCCCTAATCAGCTACTAGAGGGCACTCCATCCCGGACTCTTGTTTTCTCCCACTGGACTACATTACCCATACTCACTTCCCGGACTCATTACACCTTGTCATTGCAACCAGATGTTCTGTGTTTGTTCATTAGTGTCTGTCTATTTATACCTGGTTTGTCTCTGCTCTTGTTCTGGTGTTTTCATGTATGGTTTCCCGGTTCTCCGTTTTGGTTTTTTGGTTTTCATGTTTCGTGTTTTTTGTATGGACTGCCTTTATGGATTCTGACCCTTGCCTGTCTGTGGATTACGTTTCTGGATTTCCCAAATAAATGCTGCAAATGGATCTTGTTTCCTGGACTTTGTGATTTCCGTGACAGGATTAGCTGGCTAGCCAGGTAAGTTTCAGATTAGTTTACGCCAATCCTGGGTTTTACCATGAAAGTAACTTGGGTTTTAGCGGTGTTCATCGCCATAGTAACTTATGCCCCATGGCAAACCTGCTCCAGGGCAGGTTATGTTCTGGGTTAGAGATCTCAAAACTGAAATTGGGACAATCAGATGTGACAAACTGACACATCCAACACAATAAAGTCACTCTTCCAGTTTCTCTTCCTCCAAATTAAAGCCACTGTATAGCAGCCCCCCCCCCCCCAAAAAAAAAAAAAAAAAAAAAAATATATATATATATATATATATAATTTATATATTATTTATATAATTATTATATGATCTATATTATTAATCCATTACACACAGGCAATTTTAGTTTAACAGTTATTATTAAGCATTTAGTTTTAATGAATATTAATATATACAGATCATATGTAATATAAATAAGCTGTAAATAAACTTTAAATATGATGTGACCTTTACAAGTATGAGTCTCTTTCGCTATATATCAACTATATAAACTAACTTCACAACTTTCACTTGCACTGATAGAGAAAGATAATTTCTTTTATTTGTCCTCTTTCAAAGACAAGTATTTTCCATTAGTGTAAATGCATTTAAATTCTTCATTTTCAGCAAAAGAGTTATGAATTGCGCTGGCTCTCTCTCGTGAGAAGTGAATCACGATTTATCGTGTTGCTAGGCATGTGATTGGCTGTTTGCCACTGATGTCACGGATTCATGTGCACGAGCTCCACAAACTCAGGATCAAAGCCTGAGTTGACAGAAAAAGTTGATGATCAGCATCATGGTACCAACAAAGCTGGATTGGAGTGGTTTGGTTTTGTCAACTTGAAACTAATCCTATAACCCTGAGTTTGTTCAACTACCATCATGGTACAGGCCCCAGGACTGATTCCTAAGAGTCATTTGTTTATGACTCTAAATCCTCTGGTTGTAAACAGAATTTGTTTTTTGTTTTTAAATCAGACTACATGTATTTGATTTTATGTTTTTGATCCTCAAAAAAGTTGATGGGGTGTTTTTTTTTTTTTTTTTGACAACTATGATCAAAACTAAAAATATCACTCTGACATTTAGCAGATGACTTTGGAACAATATTAGGGTGAGTAAATGATGATTATTAAAATATTTGTTTGAACTATCCTTTCAGGAGTTTGTTGGTTTAGAGGGGATGAGGGGTTTGTCTTTGTGTCTGTAGGTGAGAGAGAGGGATGATTGAGTGAGAAGCTCTCAGTAGACAGACTCACACAGGCAGGTAATTTCTCCCTTCTCTTTATTGCTTCATATCCTCATGTGTAATTAATTCACCTCACTTGCCAAGTATAGGGACATTATGCAAAAAAAAAACAAACAAAAAAAACCCCCAAAAAACAACTGCCGGTTTCAGGTAAGCAAGACCTCGGCTTGATTGTACCAATTATTCTGCCACATGCTTTGTGTGACCTCTGCTGATATCCTCATTAATCAGTGAACAGCCAAAGGACTTCCTGTTTCTCCTGACCCAAGGGGGTGGCAAGTTTGTCTCACGAGTCTACTTGAGACTCTAAAACACACATTTGTGTAATTATTTCGAAGTGTGGTTTAACAAGCATTAAGACATTTCATGTTGAGCATAAGGTGATGGCTGTAGATAAGTAAGAACTTGTAAATGCCTGTTATGTATTTATGAAGAAGCAATATATTTTAAATTGGTGTTTATGACCTGCATATAAATCTTTTACAGGGATGTGACTGTGATATTTATTGTCAATAACATTTTTTGATAGTGTTCTCTCACCGAAGGATCATTTTACGGGTCCTTGTACAAAATGGTGCCATCTGTGTTTGTTACACATATGTAAGTAAAAAAAAAAAAAAAAAACTTTAATGAATAGCTAATACTAATGTTAACCTTTTATTTTAGGTATTTTTCCAAAACCAAATGATCATTAACTAGATTTTTAATATTTTTTCTTTTGTTCTGAGGATGACTTGATTACCAAAAATCATTCCCCAAAAAAAGTTTTTATGGGGGCACAATTTAAAAATGCCAACACACAAGTGATAATTGAAAAATGGATGTTCAGCTTTTAAATTATCAGCATTAAATTCTCCTTCAAAAAGTGTCAAATGAGTCATTTTTTATAACATATATTAATTTCACTTGGTGCAGTGTAATGTATTAACACTTAAAAACGTTATTTGTCTGATAGTATGTTTAAATCTTACAACAATTTACTTTAAAATCACCTAATCAAACTAGAAATGTTACCTGTTTCACAATGACCATTTGATTATCATGATGCAGTCATTTAAAATTTTATTTTAATTTTATTATATTTTAATGTTTAAAATTTAAATTTTAATGTTTATAAATAATCAGGTTGTTGTACATAATATTCCTTAACCACCATGGCACAATTTTGGCTCCAATTCAATTATTATTAATTTTTGTTTTTGGTAGAATTTAAAGTTGATCTGTTAGCTTAAGAAAAAAGCCCTCAATAGGGAATTCAGTGGAAGCCCTCAAAAAAGAATTCAGTGGAAACTTTATGGGAATGTGTGGGAAAATGTGTGGAATCATTATAATGCTCAAAGCCTTTTATCCAACCAAAAAGTAATTTGCAGTCCCTGCTCCATCATTGAAGACAGGCGATTCAGGGAAGGTCAGTGGAATGCAGCCGTAATTGCTGGATAATGGTACGTCTGCCTTCTTTTTGGATATTATACATTGACAAATAAAAGCTAGCTCACAGAGGTAAAAGCAGAAAAGCAAATATTACAGAAGTAACAAATGTTCCCTGTACATACATAGCTTGCCAGTACATTTCAAAGACTCCTTATTTCAGTTACTGTGGTGTCTTTGTTCCCAGAGATCAGAGTGAAGGAGCTGTGAAACTCATCAGCATGCTGCTACATGGAGCCACAGGGTCAGAGCTCTCATGAACATCATTAAAGAACTACACTGCCACCACAAGATGATTGAACAGTGCCACAGTGATTCATTTAACCCTTGACTCTTAGACATCCAACAGCAGATGCATCCACATCCACAATGGAAAACTTTAGGCCAGGGTTTCACTAGCCATTATGCAAATTTCATAAT